>NC_142933.1:35743038-35775538 GCF_046866305.1 Octopus bimaculoides | reverse complement strand
TTACAATTTTATGACTTTCATAAGTATTTAGAGATGGAAGGATCTAGAGCTATGCTGTATTTGTTTCAACTCAGACTGGAGTTTGGAAATTCGCTCCTTTTTTCGGAGAGATTATGGCTGAAATCGCCATCAGTTAAGGTGCTGCTTGGTTGGTTGAACTGCTTAAGTAACCAAAGACTCGTGTGTGACTACATGAAATATAGTTACGCCAAAAGTTAAGACTGTATTAGGCTAGACAATGTGTCATGTCACGGTATAGACAACAATTACGCGTTATGTTAGCTTATTAAGTCATGCAACAGTATGGAAGATCATTCACCAGTAGTCAAGGCGGTTGTTAATCCTGTAAATGTTTCATGTGATACCATCAACAATACCCCCACCCACTCACACACACACACACACACACACACACACACACACACGAACACACACACACACACACATACACACACACACACACACAACCAAACACATGCATACACACATGTTTTTTCTCTCCCTAGTTTTCCTGACATCTCTTTCTATCGAAGAGCGTAGGGTCAGAACATCAATGACTTTTCCATTCTTCCCGAACGTCGAACTAATACACCTGTTTGTTGTTCCCTCACCTGTCTTTTTTGTTTACTGTACATTTGAACCATCGTCTTAGCCTAACAGTCCTTACCGTTTGTTTTCACTGTTCTGTCTTGTTTTTACTGTCCTTTACTGTCTTGTTCTCACTGTCCTGTTCTTGTTTACACTTTCACCCACCGCAAAAAATTCCAAATTTTATTTAATTTGCTTTGTGGGAAGGACTGTTCCAACGAAGTCGCGTATTGTCCATGCCTTCGAAACGCGAAGTAGATGAAACAGGGACAACTGATTAAGAGATATACTCTTTATGTTGCATGTCTCGTTTCTCTGTTTATTTGTTTTTTTCGGTGTTCGAAAAACAAGTTCGTTTTCTGTCTTCGTCTTTATGTTTTCGTTTCTCATTGTGTTTAACGTTTTTTGTGATGTCCTGCATCCATATATGCATGCATGTATACATATAGATGTAGGTATGTACATATATGTATGGATATATGTACGGATATATATATATATATATATATATATATATATATATATATATATATATATATACTATCGTAAATATGAGGGAATAAATTACTATAATTTATGACCAGTGGTTACCATGCCTAAATGAAAGTCATAAGACATAACATATTTTTTAAAATGTAAAGTGTAGAAAATATTTTTATACACAGATAGGAGACCATTGACAGGACTCTTTACATGCTAGAAAGCGCAGTTAAAACCCAAACCACGAAAAAAATAATTCGGGAAGCACGCTGTTATAACATCAGAAAGAACAAAGAATGAATTAGTTAATCCCAAACTCGAGTTTCTCTATTAATTGCCAAATAAACTAACTTGGAATCTGTAGATAGTCAGCGAGATCGCTAATTAATGAATAATTATGCAGTTGCAGATACGTACCGTAAACACGTGCGCAAGACAGCTACATCTTGATCCATTATGGATTCGAACTTAGTGCGCAAGCGTAAACATATAGACCAGCAGTAAATAAATAAATTCAAACTGTGTCCTATATAGCCTCAGAATTATAAATATTACTATCGTAATATGAGGGTAATAAATAAAAATAATTAAAAAAATTACCAGTGATTAGCATGCATAAATAAAAGTCATAAAACATAACATTTTTTTAAAATATAAAGTGTATAAAATATTTTTATACACACTCACACACATATGTATACTATATATATATATATATATATATATATATATATATATATATATATATATATATATATACATACATTTTTATATATGTGTTTGTGTGTGTGTGTGTGTGTGTGTGTGTGTGTATGTATGTTTGTATTATGTGTGTGTGTGTGTGTATATATATATATATACATACATATGAAAGAATGTTTGAAAATGCACTTATTTTAAAGGTATTTATTTACTTAACCGGTTTCACTTTTTTAGAAAAAGATTATCAAAAGTCTTTGAGAATAATAAAAAAATGTTAAAAAACAGTTTGAGTATTAAAATGCATATATACATTCTTTGATGATAATAAGAGGAATATATTTACAGTATAAAGCTTTGTATGAACTTTGTAGTGTTACATACTGATTATCACACATTCTCTGATAATAAGATGAAAATGTTTAAAACAGTGTAAGTATGAAAATACATATATAGAAAAATACATATACATATTCTTTGATAATCTCAAAAAGTTGAGGAGGAACTGACCTGGCTTTTTTCTCTCTTGTGTGTATTGAGGGAATGTTTTGCTGTCTTAAGAGACAGTATGACTGGTTAGCTGGGGTGGGAGGAAGGAAGAGTTAAAAGGGATTTTTTTATTTTATTTTAATTTTTGGTTGGTCTGTGAGCTAGTCTGTCATGGTTCACTGGTTTTTGGGACTGGTTTTGTGCACATCTCTATGTGTGTGTGTATATATGTGTGTTTGTGTCCGTGTGTGTGTGTGTGTGTGTGCCGTTTTTATTGGTCCCAGAGTTTATTGTGGAATGTGTATATGAGTGTGTGTTTGTGTGTTTTTTGTGTCGGTGGAGATGTTAGGTGTGTGTACGTGAGAGTGTGCGTATATCTCTTTGTCTGAGTATGTATGTGTTGTTTTAAATATCCTTGTGGTGTGTGTGTGTGTGTGTGTGTGTGTGTGTGTGTGTGTAAGCAACCGTATGTGTGTGATGGTTCATATGTATGTGTATGTCTGTATGTGTGCGTGTGTTTTCATGTGTATATGAGTATGTGTGTGTTTTATCTATGGTAGGATGGTGTGTGTATGTGTGTGCACGTTTGTGTGAGTGTGTATGTGTGTGATTAATATTTGTTAGGGTGTTGTGTGTGCGCATGTGTGTATGTGTACATGTGTTTGCTCGTGTGTGTGCGTGAGTGCGTTTGTGAGTGCGTGTGTATGTGTGTTTGTGTGTTTTTGTGTCGGTGGGGATGTTAGGTGTGTGTACGTGAGAGTGTGCGTATATCTATTTTTCTGAGTATGTATGTGTTGTTTTAATCGTCCTTGTGGTGTGTGTGTGTGTGAGAGAGCAACCGTATGTATGTGTGAGGGTGTGTACATATGTGTGCGTCTGTGTGTGTATGTATGTGTGCATCTGTGTGTGTGCGTGTGATATGTCTATTTGTGTTGTGTGTTGGTGGGGTTGTTATGTGTGTGTACGTGAGTTAGTGTGTGTCTCTAAGTATGTTTGTGTTTGAATTGTCCTTGTGGTGCGTGTGTGTGTGAGGGAGCAACTGTATGTGTGTGCATGTGGGTGCATGTGTGTGTGAGCATGTATGTGTGTGTTGTATTTATTAGGTGTCCTTGTACGTTGGGTTTATCCAGGTGATGTGTATGTGTGTGCATGTGTGTTCCGTGTATGTCGGTACTGGGTATGCGTTTGTATGTGTGTGTATGTGTGTATGTGGGTATGGTTTATGTAGTTTCCTGGTGTATATGTGTACATGTGTGTGTGCGCTGTAATTGTGAGTGATTAGTTTTGTTTGTATTGTTAGTGCAGTATGTGTGTGGATACGTGTGGGTGTGTTTGTGTGAGTGCGTCTATGTGGCTTGTATTTGTCGGGGAGGTGTGTCATTGTGTGTGCATGCTTCTGTGCATGTGTGCTTGTGAGTGTTTGTTGTGATTGTTGGGATTGTATTGTGTGTGTTTTTCTTTTGAGTGTGTGTGTGACATTTTTACTGGGGAACGGGTGTATGGTGTTTGTATGTGTGTGTACATATGTATGCAAATATTCGTGTGTGAATATGATTTGTGGTTGCCGGAGTGGTGTGTAGGTGTGTGCATGTGGTGTGTAGGTGTGTGCTTACACACACACACACACCACAAGGGTATTTAAAACAACACACTCAGTCAGACAGAAAGACACACACACACTCACGTACACACACACTCCCACACTCACACAAAACACTCCCACGCACACACACAGATGCACACATACATACACACACAGACGCACACATATGTACACACCCTCACACATACATACGGTTGCTCTCTCTCACACACACACACCACAAGGACGATTAAAACAACACGTACATACTCAGAAAAATAGATATACGCACACTCTCACGTACACACACCTAACATCCCCACCGACACAAAAAGCACACAAACACACATACACACGCACTCACAAACGCACTCACGCACACACACGAACAAACACATATACACATACACACACATGCGCACACACAACACCCTAACAAATATTAATCACACACATACACACTCACACAAACGTGCACACACATACACACACCATCCTACCATAGATAAAACACACACATACTCATATACACATGCCACACACGCACACATACAGACATACACATACATATGAACCATCACACACATACGGTTGCTTACACACACACACACACACACCACAAGGATATTTAAAACAACACACCCACTCAGACAGAGAGACACACACACACTCACACACTCACACAAAACACTCCCACGCACACACACAGATGCACACATACATACACACACATACGCACACATACGTACACACCCTCACACATACATACGGTTGCTCTCACACACACACACCACAAGGACGATTAAAACAACACATACATACTCAGACAAAGAGATATACGCACACTCTCACGTACACACACCTAACATCCCCACCGACACAAAAAACACACAAACACACACTCATATACACATTCCACAATAAACTCTGGGACCAATAAAAACGGCACACAGACACACACACACGGACACAAACACACATATATACACACACACACATAGAGATGTGCACAAAACCAGTCCCAAAAAACAGTGAACCATGACAGACTAGCTCACAGACCAACCAAAAATAAAAATTAAATTAAAAAATCCCTTTTAACTCTTCCTTCCTCCCACCCCAGCTAACCAGTCATACTGTCTCTTAAGACAGCAAAACATTCCCTCAATACACACAAGAGAGAAAAAAGCCAGGTCAGTTCCTCCTCAACTTTTTGCGATTATCAAGGAATATGTATATGTATTTTTCCATATATGTATTTTCATACTTACACTGTTTTAAACATTTTCATCTTATTATCAGAGAATGTGTGATAATCAGTATGTAACACTACAAAGTTCATACAAAGCTTTATACTTTAAATATATTCCTCTTATTATCATCAAAGAATGTATATATGCATTTTAATACTCAAACTGTGTTTTAACATTTTTTATTATTCTCAAAGACTTTTGATAATCTTTTTCTAAAAAAGTGAAACCGGTTAAGTAAATAAATATCTTTAAAATAAGTGCATTTTCAAACCTTCTTTCATATATATTTCCACTCGTACGGTATTCCACAACTTTACTTTATTATATATAAACACATATATATGTATGCATGTATGTGTGTGCCTGTACAAGAATCCTCGTTGCATTGTGTGCATGTGATGCAGCAGATGGAGTTTCTTGTTTTGCAATTCATGTTTGCATTCACCTTCACTTCCTCCCCATTCTTCAATCTTCTGGTTCTTCCCTGTTCAATTATTATTTTAACGAGGGTTTCCACAGTTTGTTACCTACATTATTTCTTTCTCCGATGTGAATCTCGCCTTCGTTAAACGTCTTTTAAGATTTGGTGGTTGTCTTCGACTGTTGATGATTTGTGATTTTTAATTATTTGTTGGAGATACGATGACTGATGTATAATTGGTCGAATATAGGATCTTGAGATTGTTAAGGAATATAGGTAATAACAAATGGAACATTTATATTTGTATTTTGTTTTCCACCTCAGTGTGAATGTTTTTCTGTAAGGCAGAGATTGGGATCTCTTTTGCTTTGGTTATTGCATGATTAATTAGATTTTGAGGTACACCAGAGAAAGGACCGGAAGAACTAAATATGTTCCAGCAAGAACAAAAGTACCCCGAACAGCAAATTAAAGAATTCATCTCTTAGAAAAGTTCCACATAGTGAAATTCTGGACATTTTTGCAAATGGGAAATTCAAAAGATTTCCTTTTCCAAAATGAAAGACGCAAATAGTCAACTACGACAGGCAAAAGAAGAATACTTATCAATAACTCTACGCCCGAATTTAAATCGGAAATAGTCAATACCATTACTAAGAACAATTTCCTCTATATAACTTAACACAAAACACATGTGTTTGAAACGCTGAACAACGAAAGCGCTTACACAGAGTAAACACAATACGAAAATTTCTGTCCAAAATGTTTGTAGCATTCTGTTTTCCGGAAATATTTTTAAATAGTTAAGACATAGCATCTTGCGTGCAGGCCGTCGTTGTTTATATGGGGTTTAGAATAACTTGTGTGGAAGTTATAGTAGCTTATTTGATGGTGGACACATTACCTTGCATATGGAAGCTCTGGTGTTTTATATGAAGAGCCGGATAGCTGAATGGGGGACATGATATTTGAGTGGAGGTCATAGTAACTGAGCGGATCTATGCAAGTTACTGATGAACTGATAGCATACTGAGTGAAGAATAAATTGAATTTATACAGATAGCCTAGGATATAACAATAGTTTGCATAAAGATTGTCTCAAAGACATTTTGGAACTGTATCTTTAAATACAGAATCTATGATACCACAGTGATATATGAAGTGAATATGTTATGAGAAAATTTGTGTGAAGTCATTGTGTGAAGGAGTATAGTAGATAATTCACTGTTAACACAACAGCAATAATAATTAAACAAACATTTGGGCATTCCAGCATTGAGTCTTCTTTCTCTTTTACTAACGTGTCATACTTCCAAATAATTGAAACAGGAGTTCCTCAGTAATCACTTAGTACAATGATAGGGATCATATACGAACTTACAACTCGCCTATTTAAAGTTTGGCTTCCGTAACTCCTTACGAATTTATACCGGACACATTTCATCGACCGCACAGGGAGAAAAGGTCAAGCTGATCTACGCGTAGTTTGACACAAGTACATGCGACCTGGAATATATTCACCAGTGCTCTTAATTCACTGTCAAATCCACCCTGTCATGTCAGACAGTGTAACATGCTCCAGGTCTTACTCCTCTATAAAACAAGCCATCAGCATTTTGTGTTCTCTTTTCCAATTTATTCTTAACATTACCATTCACTCTGCAAATTTTTCCCGACTGCAACCATTTTTCATTCCCTTACCCAACTTTTTTTTTTCACTCATATAGCCCCTTAATTATTTTTCATTAATTTATTTACCTGTTCTCTCCCTCAACTACAACTCACAGTAATGGATAACACGTGTTGAGAAATGGTTGAACCTATTAGATTTCTTTCGCGGGAAAGCCGTTATGTCAGCTTGACCGTATAAATATTCTCTGACATCCTGTTCCCTACTGATCTCATTTATTCTTCTCTCTATATTTTTTTATTTCTTGGATGTCAAAGTGACACCACCACCACCATCACCACCACCACTCTTATTAGGTGACGTCTACAATTTAAATAAATGTTTATGCAATATGTATGAGGTAGAGTAGAACGAATATCAACAGTATTAACCTCTTCTCTTATATTATTCCGGAAAGAAAGAGAAACAGAGAGGAAAGAACGAGAGGTTGAGAGACGAAACAAGACGATGTACACCGATATATGTATGTATTTAAGTATGTGCCTAAGTATGTATATGCGCGCGCGCGCACATACGCACACACGCACACGCACGCATGCACGCACACACGCAATACTATGTAAAGAAGTATGTTTGTGTGTGTGTGTATGTGTGTGTGCGTTTGTGTGTGCGTGCGTGTGTGCGTGCGTGTGTACGCGCTTGTGTGTGTCTGCGTGTATGTACAAGGAGAGAATGAGTGAAAGAACAGCATGAAAGGGTTAGATTAAGTAAATGGAAAAATAAAAAAAGAAAAGAGGAAATGGTGAAAGAAAAAGAAACTATGAAAAGGAGTGTGTGGTGTGTGGGTGGTTAGCAGGGAGCAAGTGACGACCAACTTACACCATCATCAACACTAAATCTATTGCTTCTTCCATATTGTGAATGACAAATGTTTATACAGGCACCAAAATCTGTCCTCTTTGGCCCCTATATTTCCCTCTATGACTCCCAGTTTACATATTGTCTGAAGGAAATGTTAAGATTAAATCCATATTATTAACGTCTTGAGTGAATAGAGGCCATGGGCGTCTCTAAAAATACTCGTCTACCAAGAGAGGATGAGGAATGATATAATTTCAGATACCTCGTCTAAATACGAGTTTATTAGATAACAAACGTCGGTGCCTTCATGTGATCATTCAGCATACCAGAAATAGCAGCTAAATGTTCCACAAGTCATATACTGTTTTGAAGAAGGAAACAACTCACTGAATAATGTTGTCCTAAATGTAGATTAAGTCAGAAAAAAACAAAAAAGGAATGGTTATGGTTCGAACGTGATTGATTCTCTTCGATCATAATTGACCATGACTAAACAACAAGAGTCTCTGATTCTGATATGAAGTTCGAAGACAGCTAAGAAAAAAAGAAAAGAGGGGCAATGTAAAGATTTCATTTTGGGAACATCCCTTGCGATAGAATGACTTGTTTCATTTATTTCTTATGTTATCTATTACTTAAAAACACATTAAAAGCATAATTTCATAGCCTCTATTCAATTTTTGTTAAATACCTCTCTTAATATTTACATAGCCGCGAATACTCCGCCCTGTGTCCATATATGTTATTATATATATACTCACCTAACAACATGCAAATGTACATACGTGTTTATTTACCTACATTCCAAGACAGCTATCGATCTTTCTACGTTTCTCACGGTTAATCTACTTACAAATACATCTATTTATCTATTTATTTTACAACTTATTAACATACCCCATAAAAATGTTTCACCTAAATAACGAACAATAACCTTACTATTGATATTTACGTTCACCGTTTAAGTTTTTCTGTTTTTAATTTTGTCTTTATTTTTCAAGTTTCTATCTCAGTTGACCTCAAATTCCAATTCCAAATAATCATACTTAATGTAATTAACATTTTCATTAATTTCCTTTATTGCCTTCTTTTATAAATTTGTTTAACTTTGACAATAAATATCTTGATGCATTCCACGATCTATACAAATTATCTTACAAACACTCGAAAAATTGTCTAATTCTATTCTACGTAACATTCTCTCATTCCACACTGAGTGTTACGTATAGAACTGTCTCATTCTACACTATAGAGCACTCACTCATTTACTAACTAACTAACTCACTCACTCACTCACTCACTTCACAGTTTATAGAACTGTCTTGCCTCATTCTACACTACACAACATCCACTCTTTCACTCCTCATATTATAGAATGTTTTCATTCCCCACTGTATAGAACTGTCTCATTCTATACTACATAACACTCACTCAATCCACATTCTATAGAACTGTCTTATTCAACATACCACTCACTCACTCACTCACTCACTCACTCTGCACTCTATAGAGCCGTCCGATTTTACACTGCATAATACTACCTTACTCCACATTTTACTGAACTGTCTCTTTGCAGTTATCCCCAAACTTATTCTGTCATGAAACCCTCATAAGATTTTCAAAACTCCTGGCCTTAATTTTAATAAGACATTAAATGAAAGAAAAATTATTCAAGAGGAAGAATTTATTCATTAAAAAATACACCTAATAATTTATTGTCGAAATTAAGGCAAAGAGCTGGCAGAATCGTTAGCACACCGGGGAAAATTCTTAGCGGCATTTCGTCCCGTCTTTACGTTCTGAATCGAGGTCAACTTTGCCTTTCATCCTTTCAGGGTTGATAAAATAAGTAGCAGTTGAGCACTGGGGTGGCTGTAATCAACTTACCCCCACCCCAGAACTTGCTGTCCAAGCCTCTTCAGAACTCTCTCATTCAAGCCCCTGCAGAACTGTTGCGTCCAAGCCTCTTTTGGACTGGCTCATTATCGCCTTTATAAATTACTTCATTTTCACCTCACAGAAATGTCTGCATTCTTGCCTCTACGAAACAGTCTCATCCTCGCCTCTACAGAACTACTTTATCTAAGCCGCTACAGAACTGTCTCATTCTTGCCTCTCCGAACTACCTAATTTTCGTCTCTACAGGACTGTAATCCAAACTTCTACAAAAGGAAACACATTCTTGCTTCTATAACATAATTATATCCTCGCCTCAACAAAACTAGTTCATCCAAGTATCTGAAGAACTGTCAAAATTTTGCTCTCATTCTCACCTCTACGAACTACCTACTTTTCGCTTATACAGAACTACTTTATCAAAGCCTCTAGGGAACTGTCACATTTTTGTCTCTGTACCCGTGTCTCATCAAGTTTTGTTCCATTCCCACTTATTTACAAGTGACTATTAAATAGCAAAGCACCCACCTACTTCAAATGAAACTGGTTTGCACGTATCTTATCGTTTATATAATAAAAATTGCCTGGCTAATTTTATGTTTGTATTTCTCTTATCTCCCCTACCTCTCTCCTACTCAGATTCTCTCACACCTCCAGTTTGTCTAATACACAAAAAGTTAAACTGACTCTAACCTACCTTCTGTGATGTGCATTCATGGATTTATTTACCAGTACCTAGGGATTCTCTTTCTGTCCCTCCTCAGCACACTGGCATCAACTGGTTCTTCCTCGACTTCACACACACACACACACACACACACACACACAAGCACAAAACACATAAGCATATATGCACATGCACACGCATACAGATTCATGAAAATACATATCTTTCCCTCACACATATAAAGTCAAGCAGAGGCTCTTACACTCATAGAAAAAAAGATAGTCACATTGAAACATACATGAAATTAGATATACGCGCGTCCGAACGCCCCATCCCAATCAAAGGCGCGCGCAACACACACACACACACACACACACACACACGACCAGATGCATTATTACAAACATTACTCAAAAATACAGATTCTGAGACTCACCCTATTTTACCATTGGCTGTCCGTCTATTCCATTTTCTTTCTCTCTGTCTTTCTCTGTCGTGGTAAATATATATATATATATATATATATATATATATATATATATATATATATATATATATATATATATATATATATATATATATAAATGAGAATGTGTGTCTGTCTGTCAGTCTGTCTGTGTGAATCCCTAAAACTCGAGAACTACGCAACCAATTTCATTCAAATTTTACACATGCCTTACTTAGGGTTCCAGTTGTGTTTTAGTCAAAAAAAGTTTTAACTTCTTGCAGAGTTCGAGCCCACGGCAACATAATATCTCCTCCACTATTTAAGTATTACGTGTCAAAAGTGAAACAAAAACACTCATGTCAAATACTTTCACTTTAAAAATGAAACTATCCCACTAACTGAAACAATCACATTTCGATACTGTAATGACAGATACTTTCACAGAGAGAGAAAGAGAGAAAGAGAGAGACAGAAAGAGAGAGACAGAGAGAGAGAGAGAGAGAGAGAGAGAGAGAGAGAGAGAGAGAGAGATGTATATGTATACATATACATGTATATGTACACCATTTCGATACTGTAATGACAGATACTTTCAGAGAGAGAGAGAAAGAGAGAAAGAGAGAGAGAGAAAGAGAGAGAGAGAAAGAGAAAGAGAAAGAGAAAGAGAGAGAGAGAGAGAGAGAGATGTATATGTATACATATAGATGTATATGTACACGTATATGTATAGATATAGAGAGAGAGAAAGAGAGAGAGAGAGATGTATATGTATACATATAGCTGTATATGTACACGTATATGTATAGATATATATATATAGATCTATATGCATACATGTATATGTATACATATGTGTAGATGTATATATATATATATATATAGATGTACATGTAATATGTACATATATACATATATACATGCATACAGATATCTATACATATATACACCCATCACACACACATACACATGCACACAAACACACACATTAGTCATTTGTTTTCTTATCCAAAACTACGTCAAAAGTACTGAATGGATCTTTATGAAATTTGGAAATTATATTCTTTGCATAACGGCCATAACTCCCATGAAAATTCATATATTTTTGATGTTGATGAAATTTTAACCCCAACATAACAGATGAGCATTATTTGTAATTCAACGGTACAACAGTGTAAGACTACCCTTTCAGATATACTTACATTGTGATTTCTGCAATGTGGTGCATAAATTGTCAAGTAAATGAGATGCATCTTTGCCTCCACTGATTCACTTGCAAAGTGTTGAGTAAAATTATTTCGTTGCAGACCTCCGGCCATTTTGTTCTATTGTTAATTCTGTAGATGGCCTCAAACACAAAGTCTTTCCCAACTTTAAACAAAACTACCAAAATCACAATTGGCTATGTGAAAGAGCAATATTAGCTCCCAAAAACGTAGCTGTTACAAAAATTAATCAACACCTGATGCATTCTCTTCCCGGCAATCTTCAAACTTACAAGTCTGTTGATACAGTTCCAGATACAAATGAAGTGGTGAACTATCCTCCTGAATTTCTCAATTCGTTGGAGCCTCCAGGACTACCTCCCCACATATTATCACTTAAAGTTGGAACGCCTGTTATGCTGCTCCGGAATCTGGAACCACCAAGACTTTGCAATGGAACACGACTCGTGATAAAGAAAATGATGTCACATGTTATCGAGGCTACCATTCTTTCTGGATGTGCAAAAGGGGATGACGTCTTTATTCCAAGAATTCCTCTTACTCCATCAGGAGCAGACATTCCTTTTACATTCAGAAGACTAGAATTCCCCCTTCGTGTGACTTTTGCCATGTCCATAAACAAATCTCAGGGTCAAACACTGTCTATAGCTGGTCTTCTCTTGGAAGAGCCCTGCTTCTCACATGGACAACTGTATGTTGGCTGCTCAAGAGTGGGCAGCAAAAAAAACCTATTTGTATATGCTCCACAAGGGAAAACAAGGAACATTGTTTACAACGAGGTGTTATAATCACAACAGCAAGAAAGTATGTACATGATCACCTTCTTTTACGAAACGTCATTGACTTTCATATATTTATATTGATATACATATATATACGTGTGTTTGGGTGCGTGTGTGTATATACATCTCTATATATAAAGATGATGCGTAGTCTAGACGGCGTTTTTAGATTTCATTATTCTCTTTAACCCGGGCAACGCCGGGTATTTCTGCTAGTATATATATATATATATATATATATATATATATATATATATATATATATATATATATATATATATATATATATACATTCAAGTATGCATGTATATTTCCATGCATACATGTAGGCATACACATTTTTACGCTCATAAATACATAGAAGTATGTGTGTATATGTAGATGCATATGTATACATACATATATGTATATATATATATATATATATATATATATATATATATATATATATATATATATATATATATATATATATATATATGTATATATATATATGTATATATATATGTATGTATGTGTGTATGTATGTATATATGTGTATATGTACATACATGTGTATAGGCGTGGCTGTGTGTTAAGAAGTAAATTATACCAGTTTTCCAGCCATTCACTTTATATGATTCTCATCCACTATTCCCTAAGTTCAAGGTTTCGTTACAAATGTAATATTTTGGTCATCTGTGCAATTCTGAAGACATTGAATATGAAAGCACAATAACGTTGTATTTCATATTTCTTCTAGCAGATGGACTCGGCTATGCCTCGAAATCACAGTAACATAAGGCAGAAGAATGTGATTTAAGTGATAATTAGCAGCTATATTTGACATGTCTAACATACAGACGTTTCGCTTGTTGGTTTAGGCATACATATCATCATACATAAGACAGTAGGAAGAGTTTTTAAGGAAATTTAGCTACATTTTCAACGCCCATGTAGAGGCTTCCTCGCTGACAAAAACATTAGGATGCGATTTCAGAGAATGAACAGTAAAAATCGTAAAATAATAATAAGAAGAAGAAGAAGAAGAAGGAGAAGAAGAAGAAGAAGAAGAAGAAGAAGAAGAAGAAGAAGAAGAAGAAGAAGAAG
The DNA here is from genome assembly GCF_046866305.1 of Octopus bimaculoides. NCBI lineage: Eukaryota > Metazoa > Mollusca > Cephalopoda > Octopoda > Octopodidae > Octopus > Octopus bimaculoides. The sequence goes on along the minus strand of NC_142933.1, from coordinate 35,761,433 downwards.
AAGAAGAAGAAGAAGAAGAAGAAGAAGAAGAAGAAGAAAAAAAGAAGAAGAAGAAGAAGAAGAAGAAGAAGAAGAAGAAGAAGAAGAAGAAGAAGAAGAAGAAGAAGAAGAATGATAAGAACGCATTCAACACCAAATTAAGCTGCTTAGATCTACATAGAATGTTTGAAAAACCTTAAATTTGACAAGAGTATCAAACCTTCAAAGACCCAAAAACTAAAGAAAAATATAATATCAAAACCATAGTTGACATTGATGCCGCCATAGAAACCATCAGGCAAAAGGTATGTGCTAAAGCTGCCCGCATAGCAAGGTATGAAAAGCGTGTTAGATTCTTCCGAGATAATACCATGTTCAAAAATAACCCCAAAAATTTCTACAGGAAGATAGGGAAAACACCAGTAACAATAAAGTCTGTCCCATCAAAAGAAGAAGTGCAAGAATTTTGGAATAAAATCTGGGCAGAAGATAAAACACACAATGAAAAGGCCCCTTGGATTAATAGAATATCTACAGACCTAGACTCCTTAGAGGAGCAAAAGTGGGAGGGGGTCAAGGTAGAAGATATAAGATCTGCTCTCAGGAGGTCAAGCAAATGGAAGTCTCCAGGAAAGGATAAAATTCCAAACTTCTGGTTGAATGCCTTCCCAGAAAGCCATGAACTGCTAACAAAACTTTACAGCGATGTTTTGCAAAATCCTAGTTTGATGCCCTCTTGGCTAGTTAATGGTTTAACATTCCTGCTTCCAAAAAATGAGGAAACAAACGAACCAAAAAATTATCGCCCCATAACCTGCTTAACAACAATGTATAAGACGCTAACATCTGTCCTAACCGAGTACACCTATAGTTTTTTAATAGAAAGTAGCATATTCCCTAATGAGCAAAAGGGATGTTAACGTGGATCTTATGGTTGTAAAGATCAGCTACTCATCAATAAGATGATCTTAGAAGATTGTCACAAGCGACACAAAAACTTGTCAATAGCCTGGATAGACTATAAAAAGGCCTTTGATAGCCTACCACATAGCTGGATTAGGAAATGTCTGGAAATGTATAAAATAGCTCCTACTCTGCGAAACTTTTTATCTGTAAGTATGAGATCATGGAGAACCACACTGATGTTGAACAATGACAATGAATCTCTAAATGCTGGAGATGTAAGAATTTCATGTGGCATTTTCCAGGGTGACTCACTATCACCACTCCTCTTCTGTCTAGCCCTAATACCGCTCTCAAAATTGCTCAATGATGCACAGTATGGTTATAAAATATTTGATAAAAATATAAATCATCTCATTTACATGGATGATTTAAAGCTCTTTGCAAAAAATGACCTACAACTCAAAGGCCTACTAGCGATTGTTAAACAATTCAGTGATGACATCAGGATGCAATTTGGCCTTGATAAATGTGCAAAAGCTACCTTTATCAAAGGAAAAATGACAAATACATCTAATGTGAACCTTGACCAGCAAAATGTCATAAAAGAGTTAGAACCAGCGGAGAGCTACAAATACCTAGGGGTAATTGAAGGGGACAATATCAAGCACTCAGTGATGAGGGAAAGGATCAGAAGAGAACGTTATCGCAGGGTGAGAGCAATACTGAAGACATCATACTGAAAGACTTCAGACAAAAATCATGCCTCCTCATTGATATGACTGTCCCAATCGATATAAACGTATCTGTCAAGACCTACCAAAAACTGAGCAAATATAAAGATCTTGAAATAGAAATTAGCAAAATGTGGTATCTGAAGACGAAAACAATACCTATTGTCATAGGTGCCCTGGGAATGACAGCAAAACGGGCTGATTACTACCTAGCTCAGATACCAGGAAACCCCAAAATGGCTGAAGTTCAAAAGATAGTGCTCATGGGAACTGCCCATATCCTACGTAAAATACTGTCTATGTGATCTCAAATTTTAAAGCAAACACATAATTTTCTTATGGTTTCTTAAACATTCACTTGAACAAAACTGTACAAATCCAAATATATGGTACCCTAGGCATAACACCTACATGAACTTCTAACTTGTTGTCTCTTGAGGTCTCTGGGTGAGACTTGGATCCAACTTGTACAAATGCAAAACAAAAGTCAAACATAAAATAATAATAATAATAATAATAATAATAATAATAATAATAATAATAATAATAATAATAGCTCGGAGACGGTGTTGTCTCAAAAAACTTACCCTAAACAGACAGATCCGTCCCCTAGCGTCAACGTCGAAGCTTGTTATGCCTCACTGGTAATAAAACAAAATATAAACCGCAATGGTCATAGACCGGATTATAAAGGACCACTTACTCGGATAATGAACCAGATCCGAGACGAGAAATCTGCTACTGGTTCAAATCTTCCCGACACACAGGAGCTGGAAGTACCCCACAACCGGAATATTCCAACAGATGGCCATCCATGCTCGTCATCAAATAACCAAAAGAAAAAGAATGAAAAATGGTCTAGGGAAGATAATAAAGAAGTTCTTAGAGCCTTCTACCGTGCCATATATTTCCCTACAGATAAATCTAATACTGTACAAACCTACTTAAACTGGAGACAGAAACACCTTGCAGTAAGACCCTACATAGACAGTAATAAACTTGCCAACGTCAGAAGAAACATTATAAAAAAAAAATTACTAACTGAAGTAGAGATTGACCAAATTAAGCAAGCAGTAAAGGATAAAAAGAATGAAACTGCAGCTAAAGAAGATACTACAGAGGAAATAATTATAAACCAGCCCAAGGCTGATGAAAATACAGTAATAATTGAAAGAGTTAAGGTAACTGATAGGCAAAATAAAATACTCTCTGAACCAACCATAAACACTAAGGCAGGTGAAAATCAAATAGATGAAGGAAGTCATACAGAAATCGACGCAACAGAACTACATGATCTAAAAGATCAAATCATGATTGAATGGCTGAAAATTAAAGAAACTAGTATGAATGAACGCGACACTCTCCCCAAAATTCGCAATTCTAACCAAATCCTGAAAATAATTGGTAAAATCCGCCTTGCACTTAAGGATATAATTTCAGCTAATGATGTTGATATTACAGATCTCAACCACCTGTACTATGCATCCGCAAGAATCTCAACGATTCTATGTGGTGAAAAGATTAGAAAAAGACAACACTCCCACAAAAAGCCTTCTTGGCAAGAACGCATTCAACACCAAATTAAGCTGCTTAGATCTGACATAGAATGTTTGAAAAACCTTAAATTTGACAAGAGTATCAAACCTACAAAGACCCAAAAACTAAAGAAAAAATATAACATGAAAACCATAGTTGACATTGATGCCACCATAGAAACCATCAAGCAAAAGGTATGTGCTAAAGCTGCCCGCATAGCAAGGTATGAAAAGCGTGTTAAATTCTTCCGAGATAATAACATGTTCAAAAATAACCCCAAAAATTTCTACAGGAAGATAGGGAAAACACCAGTAACAATAAAGTCTGTCCCATCAAAAGAAGAAGTGCAAGAATTTTGGAATAAAATCTGGGCAGAAGATAAAACACACAATGAAAAGGCCCCTTGGATTGATAGAATAGCTACAGACCTAGACTCCTTAGAGGAGCAAAAGTGGGAGGGGGTCAGGGTAGAAGATATAAGATCTGCTCTCAGGAGGTCAAGCAAATGGAAGTCTCCAGGAAAGGATAAAATTCCTAACTTCTGGTTGAATGCCTTCCCAGAAAGCCATGAACTGCTAACAAAACTTTACAACGATGTTTTGCAAAATCCTAGTTTGATGCCCTCTTGGCTAGTTAATGGTTTAACATTCCTGCTTCCAAAAAATGAGGAAACAAACGAACCAAAAAATTATCGCCCCATAACCTGCTTAACAACAATGTATAAGACGCTAACATCTGTCCTAACCGAGTACACCTATAGTTTTTTAATAGAAAGTAGCATATTCCCTAATGAGCAAAAGGGATGTAAACGTGGATCTTATGGTTGTAAAGATCAGCTACTCATCAATAAGATGATCTTAGAAGATTGTCACAAGCGACACAAAAACTTGTCAATAGCCTGGATAGACTATAAAAAGGCCTTTGATAGCCTACCACATAGCTGGATTAGGAAATGTCTGGAAATGTATAAAATAGCTCCTACTCTGCGAAACTTTTTATCTGTAAGTATGAGATCATGGAGAACCACACTGATGTTGAACAATGACAATGAATCTCTAAATGCTGGAGATGTAAGAATTTCATGTGGCATTTTCCAGGGTGACTCACTATCACCACTCCTCTTCTGTCTAGCCCTAATACCGCTCTCAAAATTGCTCAATGATGCACAGTATGGTTATAAAATATTTGATAAAAATATAAATCATCTCATTTACATGGATGATTTAAAGCTCTTTGCAAAAAATGACCAACAACTCAAAGGCCTACTAGCGATTGTTAAACAATTCAGTGATGACATCAGGATGCAATTTGGCCTTGATAAATGTGCAAAAGCTATCTTTATCAAAGGAAAAATGACAAATACATCTAATGTGAACCTTGACCAGCAAAATGTCATAAAAGAGTTAGAACCAGCGGAGAGCTACAAATACCTAGGGGTAATTGAAGGGGACAATATCAAGCACTCAGTGATGAGGGAAAGGATCAGAAGAGAATGTTATCGCAGGGTGAGAGCAATACTGAAGACAGAGCTGAACGCGAGAAACAGGATCGAAGCGATCAATGCTCTAGCCATACCAGTCGTGACTTACAGTTTCAAGATCGTTAACTGGTCAATTACTGAAATATGTAATGTTGACAGAAAAATACGAAAACTGTTGACAATGCATAGAATGCACCACCCTAAGGCAGATATAGAACGTCTTTATCTGCCAAGAAAAGAGGGAGGTCGAGGACTACTACAGCTGGCATTATCAATGAAGGTAGCCACAATTGGCCTAGACACCTATATGAAAAACTCTGAGGACTGGATGCTAAAACTTGTCTTAAAATATGAAAGCAAGAAAGCATCTTACTCAGTAACAAAACAGGCAAAGGAATATCTAAGTGAATTCCAATTGCAACAAATTCAAGAATTAGACGAACTAGAAACACCTACAGAAAAAGCTAAGCGCTTGAAAACCCGTGCTAAAATTGCTGCCTTAGCTATTATGACTGAAAAATGGCATGGAAAACCTCTCAATGGCAAATACCCAAAGAGAGCGAATAATGCAGATATTGACAAAGCCCTTACCCACCAATGGTTAATGGCCTCTGGATTGAAATCAGAAACAGAGGGGTTTATCATAGCAGCCCAAGATCAATGCCTACCTACAAAGAACTACCAGGCCAACATATTAAAGAACGGCAGCTCCCCATTATGTCGTATATGCCAACAACAAAATGAGACCATCGATCATGTTGTCTCCATGTGCAGTCTGCTTGCGCCTACAGAGTATCTCAACAGGCATGATAGAGCTGCACAATATATTCACTGGGTAATATGCAAAAACCTGGACTTGCCCCATGATAAAAACTGGTGGGAACACAAACCACCCCCAGTACTTGAAAATGATCACATTGCACTCCTCTGGAACTTCACCATTCAAACTGACAGAAAGATAGACGCAAATAGGCCAGACATCATACTGAAAGACTTCAGACAAAAATCATGCCTCCTCATTGATATGACTGTCCCAATTGATATAAACGTATCTGTCAAGACCTACCAAAAACTGAGCAAATATAAAGATCTTGAAATAGAAATTAGCAAAATGTGGAATCTGAAGACGAAAACAATACCTATTGTCATAGGTGCCCTGGGAATGACAGCGAAACGGGCTGATTACTACCTAGCTCAGATACCAGGAAACCCCAAAATGGCTGAAGTCCAAAAGATAGTGCTCATGGGAACTGCCCATATCCTACGTAAAATACTGTCTATGTGATCTCAAATTTTAAAGCAAACACATAATTTTCTTATGGTTTCTTAAACATTCACTTGAACAAAACTGTACAAATCCAAATATATGGTACCCTAGGCATAACACCTACATGAACTTCTAACTTGTTGTCTCTTGAGGTCTCTGGGTGAGACTTGGATCCAACTTGTACAAATGCAAAACAAAAGTCAAACATAAAATAATAATAATAATAATAATAAATACATTGTATTTTATATTATACTTATTTATAGTGTATTTACTTATTAATTTGGTTCTTTTCTCTAAATTATATATTTATATATTATATACTGTGAAACTTAATTTAATTTTAAATTTTGATAAATTGAATCTAATTGAGTTTTTACCTGCAAATTTGGATTTTTATCCCTAATATTATTATGATTGATATATATATATATATATATATATATACATACACACATACACGCGTGGCTGCGTGGTAAGAAACTTGCTTCCTAACGACAAGGGTCCGGGCTCAAACGACTACGTGGCACCTTCGGCAAGTGTCTTCTACTAGAGCCTCGGGCCGACCAGAGCCTTGTGAGTGGATTTGGTAGACGGAAACTCAAAGAAGCCCGTCGTATATATATATATATATATACATTTATGTGTGTGTATGTTTGTGTCTGTGTTTGTCCCCCACTACCACCACCACCACCACCACCACTACCATCACTAGACAATCGATGTTGGTGTGTTCATGTCCCGTAACTTAGCGGTTCGGCAAAAGAGGCGATAGAATAAATACTTCGCTTACAAAGAAAAGTCCTGGGGTCAATTTCTTCAACTGAAAAGACCCTTTTAGGCGGTGCTCCAGCATGGCCGCAGTGAAATGGTTGAAACAAGTAAAAGAAGAAAAGAACAAAAGAATATATATATATATTCGTGTAGCTGATTTTAGCTGGGGTTACGTTGCTCCGTTTAATTTTGATACGAAGCTATTATTGTTATTTACAATACTTATGTAGATGTTAGCTGCCTGTTTAATATTATGTGATGTCTTACTCGTAGTATTTTGTAAGTAGAAAAAATAGCAAATCTGTGCTACATTAATAAAAAGAGGTTGTTGTAAGTGTGATACCGTTTCTAATGCCTTGAGAACACAAAATTACTCAATAGTTATTGTGGTTATTTATATAGTGTCGTTGCTATTGAGTTCTGTGAAGGAAAACTGATTCAAAATTAGACTATCAGACTTTTTATTGATAATTCTGTATTTAGAGTCATTTAATGTTGTACTCTATTACTGGTTTCAGTGTTCTTTGTCGATAACGATGATGGTGATGATGATGAAGAGAAGGAGGAAGATAATTTATTTGTTTTTGTTTAACCCAAATCAATTGGGATGAAGCAAACTAATAATTAAAAGACACTCCAACCATGGCCATCGCGTTTTTTTTTTTTGTTTGTTTGTTTGTAGCAGACTACCTTGCAATGGTTGATATATCCTACATTATTCAAACGAGGGAAGTTTTACCTGAAAATTCTCTCGAAAGGATTTTGCGACGAACTTGAATGAGGGAATCATTCAATTTTCAGAACAGTGGAATTATCCCCATCATTTCACTCTATTCCTTTCTATCCCTGCATCTCTTTTCTAACATTCTCTATCTGTCTCTATTTTGCTATTCCAGAGAGCGGCAACGAGAGCGAAAGAAAGAATTCTTTATAACAAAACCTGAATGAAAAAGAAAAACAAAGTGTTTGACGTCACACAAACGTATTTTAGAATCTTTCTTCCCTCACACTACCACACTTTCCCATCTTTCTGTGTTTCTACTCTTATCAATACTAAACCATCTCAACTCTCTACCTTTCTCCCTTCTCCCCTCTTAACGGAAGGTAGAGTGTGATTTGATGGGGATCTGCTTGCTGTATCTCGAAATAAATGTTATGGATTCCTTCTTTGTGACATGATGAATAATAATATATATATGGTTTTGTGTATGTTAGTTTTGTACTGTCTACATGTAAAGTGGGGCACACACACACATACACACACACACACTTACTCACACACACACACACACACACACACACATACACACACACACACACACACACACACACACACACACACACACTCACATATACTTAACTCATACGTCTGTATATAGATTATAAACCACTTCTTTTTCAGCGTTTCAAATAATTGAATATTATTATCAATGAAAATATGGGTAAACTATAATTCATACCTATTTTTAATATAAACATCATGATATCTTTTTTCTTGTGTTTTGTTTTTTGTTTAGTTGTTCGATGTTTGTGTAACGTTTAACTTATTTCTAGTTAATACTTTTATACGAATTTGTGTGTTTGTATATAGTTTTGAGACAAGATTTTTATGTGTAATGGTGTCTATATAAAATATATTTGTTGGGGGAGAGAAGGAAAGAAAGAAACTGATATTAATCTACATTTAAATATGAAATATAGGACATAGGTGTATTCAAGGTAAATTTCGTGTATTTCTTTTCATTTACAGTAGTTAAGTAAGTGAAGCGAAAGAGCAAGTGAGCGTTCAAGGTCGTCGTTGTTATTCGAAACAGAAGCATTTTAATGGAACACATTTCATGTAGGTTCCAATTCTCATTAAATCATCTCCAACACTCCCTGCCAACATGCCAAGATGGTACGTAGACTGTATCTTAATGTACACATGACGTAACAACTAAAGTAGGATCAGCCCACAAGCCGAAGTGCAGTCAGGTAACTAAATATATTCTTAACTGTTTGCTGCTTCTGAAAACGTGTCAGCCTGACATTTGGCTTACAGCAGACACAACATACAACCTTGCACCCACCCAACCACTCCGTATATTTGTTTCACCCTCTCTGTTATCTCCTCCTGTACATATACATACACACATACACACGCATACATACATGCATACATACATACGTACATACATACATACATACATACATACATATACCTAAGCATATGTATATATAAATATATATATATATATATATATATATATATATGTATGTATATATCTATCTATCTATCTATATATATATATATATATATATATATATATATATATATATATATATATATATATATATATATATTCAAAAAAAATTTGCAAAGCATATTTCATACACTCACAACATTTAAATAAATAAAAACAGAATGTCACGAACCTTTTGGAAAGAAGTTTTCGTAATGTGCGTGTTGTGTGTAAGCGCTTTCGTTGTTCAACTTTTCAAGCATGTGTCCTGTGCTAATCCGTATAGAGGAATTTCTTCTATATGTATGTATGTATGTATGTATGTGTATATGTATATATATAGAGAGAGACACATACACACACACACACACACACACACACACATATATATATATATATATTATTTAAAACAGTTTGACACGGCTCAATGAAACTTAAGGTCTCGCGGGCCTCTAGCAGAAACTCGTCTCTTTCAAGTTTAGATTAACGAATGGAGAAATGCAGGAAGTCCAAGATGGCTACCGGAAGATAGGCTTTAAGTTACTTAGAGCCAAATCGTGTTGTTTTAAATAATACATGTAACTCCTACTAAATGTGTTGAGTACCTTTTTCTTTCGTACTCTTCTCGTGCATGTATGTATGTTATATATATATATATATATATATATATATATATATATATATATATATATACAAAATATACATATATATATGTATATATATGTGTGTGTGTGCGTGTGTGTGTGTGTGTGTATGGATATATATATATATATATATATATATATATATATATATATATATATATATATAAATACATATATGCCTTATAAAATATGTTTGCATGTATGTCATTGCTTGTATGAATATAAATCATTTGAATTATTTATATGTTATGTTCGCGTGTTTAAATATACGTATTCATATGTCACTATTACATTTGCTATTACATATTAAACTTCTGGAATGCTTTACATATTTTCAAAATTCCATTAACGGCTTGTAATTATAATTCCTTAATTAGTCATGTCTTTTATGGATTTGCGAAATCCGCCTCTCATGATTAGCGTTGAGGCGGTTAGTTACATAACTATGTGCTCCAATAATCACATCTAAAAATTTAATATTATAGTCAGGCTGGTATATCTATCGACTTCTCAATAGTTATGTACAATATTTGGTTTTCATCTTTAACATTTAGCTAATGTTTGCTGGACAAATGATTCCTTCTACAGTGCTCATTTTCTATTCTTTGTCACCTTATTATCTGTTTGTATTCTCTCTATATCGTTATGGTATTAAAGATTTTATCTTCAGTACTATTCGTTCTAGGGACTACATAGCGTTTTGACAATGGCGTCAAAAGCGGTTAGTATCATGATGACCCTTTCAGAGAGCTGCTTATGATGGGGATTATATCTACAAAAATGTATTCATGTGTATACATGGTGTTCGGGCTAAATGTGACAACATTTTATATCTCCTTTTTTCGGGAACAGCTTGATGTATTAGTAAACAGTCAACTTCGTTAGAGAGAATAAAGATTAGAGTTGTAGTTGAGAAAAACTCAAATGGAAGACTGGAAGCCATCTGAATATTGGAAAAGAATTATTAGTATCATGATAATTTGCGCCGGATATCAAAATGCCTACATCATAACTGCTGCTCATTGTTCTGTGAACACTGTAAAGGCTATTAATGCGTAACATGAACAGCTGCAACGTAGACTACGAAGCTGTGGACAGCAAGAAATGACACAACAGACGTTGTGACTGCGTTCACATGCTACAGTTCATCCCCACACTTTAAACAGGGCTTTAGACACAATTCAGAGGGATATGTGAAACTGCTGGAGGCAGTGGTCAAAGCTTGACTGGAGGGGGTTGCTGCTGGAACAAGTAGGCCTTAGGTATTAATTGTTTCAAAGAAAAAGTTTGTTAGAAATCTGACGAGTTGTATTTCAGCAAGAAACTTCATAAACAACTTCATGGCCAAAGCGTCAAAGTGAGCTTTAGTTGTTTGTAGTTTATACATTATTAAAACTGGTATCCCCAATAATGATGAAGGCGTATGACCTAGTGGTTAGGGTGCTGCGCTCACGATCATGAAATCGTGGTTTCAATTCCTAGACCGAGTAGTACTTTGTGTCCTTGGGCAAACACTTCGTCTCACGTTGCTCTGCGATCACTACGACACCCGACGCGTGGCACACCGTTCACCTATTCAGGCAACATCGATTTGATGGAGAGAGTGAGCTGATGTACAGCATATACATTTGATCACTATAAACAAATCATTTGTGCAGGTCGTTCGGCATAAAAGTTGAACACTCATACATCGACTTCGACGGGAGAGTCCATCATCTCCAATAAACTGCACCAGGGAATTTTAAAATCTTACATAGTGTTTGTGTAAATTATTCTACGCCCAAAACCAAGAAGTAACCAAATAACTGTAAATACCAACAGAAGTAACAGCAACCGAAATAACCAAGTACGCAGCAACAAAATTGTCCTGTTATGTTCTCTTGGTTATAAACGCAATGCCGTAACTATTGATAAATCAAACTAAAGCAAATTTTCTCTAATGTTTGAAACATCAAATCATCCATAGGTATATGTCAGGGACTCTTTAAGAGTCGTTACGGCAATTTCAAATCCCCTTTGCAATATGCAATTACAGAAACACTACAAATTTATCGAGCTATCTTTTGGTAACTAAAAGACATTAAGTTTAGAATTTCATGATCTTTCTTAACTTATGGCTAAGATAACGAAAACATTTTCAGCAATGACGAAATTCCAAATTCTGACTAGAAAGACACACATTGTGAAGTAAAATCAGTTCGTCAGATCTCATGAGAAAAACATTTCACATTTACAACCACAGTAAAAGACTCTAGAATAAGATTAAATCATCAGTTAAATATCGTCGCCCAAGTTAATCAACTGATAACACGGACAAAGCCAACTGGAAACTTACGATACATTTGTTATCACCCAATCTTAGCGGAGTTCTCCCCATCAACAACCAACTGACTGAGAGTTGCTTCCAAGTATGAAACTTATAAGTAAGGAGACGTGAAGTGGTTTGGACTAATATACACACTAAATTTACTCTATTTATTGTTTTGTATTCTCTTGACTTTATCCGAAATATTCCTTCTAAGAAGAGATATTTGCAAATACAAGCAGTGACTAATATATTTTATGTGTCGCCGGGCAAAATGCTCAGCGGTATTTCATCCACCTTTACGTTCTGAGTTCAAATTCCGTTGAGGTTGACTTTGTCTTTCATCCTTTCGGGAAGAATAAAATAAGTACCAGCTGAACACTGAGGTCGATGTTATCGATTTATCCTTTCCCACTAAATTGCTGGTCTTGTGACAAAAATTTTAAATCAATATATTGTATGTGTAAGGGGTGAGCTGGCAGAATCGTTAGAACGCTAGGCAAATTGCTTAGCAGCATTTCGTCCGTCTTCACCGAGGTCGACTTCGCCTTTCATCCTTTCCGGGTCGATAAAATAAGTACCAGTTGAGCACTAGGATCGATGTAATCGATTTACCCCATCCAGCGAAATTTCTGGCCTTGTACCTAAATCTTATACTAATGTATTGTATAAGTGTGTATAAACCTTTCATACATACATCTGTGTATATATCTAGTTCTCCCTCTCTCTCTCTCTCTCTCTCTCCTTCTCTCTCTCTCTCCCTCTCTCTCTCTCCCTATATATATATATATATATATATATATATATATATATATATATATATATGAGTAAATAAACATATATATGTATGTATGAATATACACACACATACACATACACACAGAGAAAGAGAGATAGAGAAAATGTTCTAACGCTTATAACCCAGTCAACATGAATTTTATAATCAATTTGACTCGGTGCCTAATGTTCAGTGCCTTCGAGAATAAAATTTCCATTATTATTCTTTAACATATTTTGAAATAACAACGCCAGTTTAACACTCGAATAGATAAAGGATGTTTTCACACCATAGAAACTATGTATAGACAGACAGACAGACAGACAGACAGACAGACAGACAGACAGACAGACAGACAGACAGACAGACAGACAGACAGACAGATAGATAGATAGATAGATAGATAGATAGATAGATAGATAGATAGATAGATAGATAATGATATATATATATATTATATTACATTATATTATATTATATTTTATTATATTATATTATATTATATTATATTATATTATATTATATTATATTATATTCGAAAGGCTAGATATGACCTCGAAGCTACTCCCCCCTTAAAAACTCAAGACAGGTTATACGGCGAAAGTTATAATGCATATTGCATTAAATAAAAATATTTCTATGCAATGTATTATGTAAATTGGTATGTGCGTATACATAAATATCCTTACACCCATACCCACCTACATTATCTACACACATGCATAATAACACAGATACAAGCATACATAAATACATACATACATACATACATACACACATACGTACATACAGAGAAGTAGGTAAGCTCATCCATATTTGCTGTTATTTATTTATTTATTTATTTGGCGACCGCTTAATAGCATATGCATTCAAATCCATTTATATATAACATACTCGGTGGATACATACACCAACCAGTCAATCCACCCACCCTTATATCACTCGACATCTACAAACAAAAAGTTTTAGTTATTTGAACGTGTCCTTAATACCTTGAAAGCAGTGGTACCCTCCACACTGTAACCCTGATACACGTAATATATTCTTTTTTTTTCTGAATAATACAAATATACACACTGATCGCGAGCACATACACACACACACACATGCACACACACACACATGCACACACACACACATGCACACACACACACATGCACACACACACACATGCACACACACACACATGCACACACACACACGCACACATAGATACACACGCACACGAGGATGTGTATGTGTATATATATGTGCGCGCGTGTGCATGTGCCTATATACACACACACACATGCATACATATATGTATGTTTATGTATGGATGTATGTACACATATGAATCTGTAATTGTATGTACCAATTTATACACACACGCACGCACACACACACACACACAAATACATACACACATGGCAAAAGTAAATAGACGTCATTTTTTTTCTTTTTTCGAAGGTTTATTTCTAGAAACCAAATAATGTCATTTGATGCATTTAAATATTTAATCTAGTGTTGCATGGCTTAGTGATTAGAGCATCGGGCACACAATCATGAAGCAATGAGTTCGATTCCCGGACCGGGCTGTGTGTTGTGTTCTTGAGCAAGACACTTTATTCTTCATTGCTCTAGTTCACTCAGCTGTAGAAATGAGTTGCGGCGTCACTAGTGCCAAGCTGTACTGGCCTTTGCTTTTCCCTTAGATAACAACGGTGACGTAGAGATGGGGCTGGTATGCACGGGCGACTGCTGGTCTTCCATAAAAGCAACCTTGCCCGGACCTGTGCCTTGGAGGGGAACTTTTAGTTATTTGAACGTCTCCTTAACTTTTTAGGTGCAATGCTGTAATCTTGTAATCTCTGTAAAAGAACTCGGAAGGTTATATCTCCAACCAGGCTTTTCACGATACCCTTAAAGCCAGGAACTTTTCAGCACCTCCTCATATATATATGTATATATATATATTTATTTATATATAAAGAACAAAAAGTTTAGAAAGGTATAACAATGCACTATAGAACAAAAAATGGACTATATACCTGTTGTAACTTGGTTATTTATAGTCCGATGATATATATATTTATATATATATATATATATATATACAAATTAAAAGGGTAAAGGATTATCAATTTATTAATTCATTAATAAATCAATAATTAATAATTTTTACCAAGCCCATCGGTAAGTAAGCACCATTATTGGTGGAGAACTTATTTAAAAGCTCATATATATTTATAAACATAATTAAGGGATCAGCAAATATTTGCTTCACCATATACCGAAGTTCAGAAATAGCAGCTAAAAAAGCTGAGACTCCCACAGATAGCATCACTTGTAACTCACAAAGGCAAAAACAAGAAGAAAAAACAATAAGAAAAAACTGCTATTTCTGAACTTCGGTATATGGTGAAGCAAATATTTGCTGATCCCTTAATTATGTATATATATACCTTACGGTCACTTCAGCAATATAATTACACACTTGTTGTTGGCAATTTCTTTTCCTTCTTTGGACTTTTCCCTTTCCTCTTTCCAACGAAGAGTTATGCTTGAAACGTCAATCACTCTCTTTTCACGGAGCATCAAGCTAATAATCTCTTGTGCACATCGTCTTGTCCGTTAATTTTACTCGTTTATTTGAATTGACTATATATATATATATATATATATATATATATATATATATATATATATATATATATATATATATATATATATATATATATACACACACATATACGATACATTGTGTTCTTGAGCAAAACACTTCATTTCACTTTGCTCCAGTCCACTCAACTGGCAAAAATGAGTAATCCTGTGATGGACCAGCATCCTGTCCAGGTGGAGAATATATATGCCATGGAAACTGGGAAACCAGCCCTTGTAAGTCAGTATGACTCAAGAAGGTAAGAACTTCTCAGTGAAAACCTCGATGAAATGTAAACATAGTTATTTGGAACAGAGAAGAGAAACTATGTGCAGTAGTGGAAATCAGTTGCCCAGCACATTATTTACATTATTTACATTCGACAGATATTTGTCCTCATCTTGTTTGTTGTTAATACAACGTTTCGGCTGAAATACCCTCCAACCTTCTTCAAGTGTCTTGGAGAAATTTCGAACCTGGCTTCTCATTCTTAAGGTATTTTTTGATATTATTATTATTATTATTATTATCGTTGTTGTTGTTGTTGTCACTGCTTGGAATCGAACACGGAATCTTGGGGTTAGTAGCCCGCGCTCTTAACCACTACACCATATGCCCCATGGGCATATGGCGTTGTGATAATAATAATAATAATAATAATAATAATAATAATAATAATAATAATAATAATAATAATAATAATAATAATAATAATAATAACATTGAAAAATACCTTAGGTTCGAAATTTCCCCAAGACATCTGAAGAAGGCTGGAGGGTATATCAGCCGAAACGTCGTGTTAACAACAAACAAGATGAGGACAAATATCCGTCGAATGTAAATAATGTAAATAATGTAAATAATGTACATAATTCCTCATCTCTTAAATATAGAACTGTACTATGTCCCAGTTTACTGTTTTTGTACTACTTTCCTCCTCATATGTCCGTTTACTATCTACATAACAAATTATTTACTATTTACATATCAGTTTACTGTCTGCATATCAGTTTATTATATAGCAGTTTACAGTCTGTACTGGTCCACTGTCTATATTTTTGTTTACTGTCTATATAACAGTTACTCTCTAGATAATAATCACACTATATATACCCGTTTACTAGTCTACTAGCCTGCTATCTATTTTGCCTGTAAATTGTCTATGTACTAGTTTATTGTATTTATACTTGTTTACTATTAAGAGTATATGGAGCAGTTCACTACTCTTTATGAATTTACCAGTTCTCTGTTTATGCCTGTGACATAGTAAAAAATTAATTAATTCAAATTTCCACGCTATCTATGTCTGTGATTACTTCATATTCCTGTCTTGGAAACACGACATTGATCAGTGTATTCTTAAGTCATCTTCCATTTACTTAGATTCTTTATTTACATATTCTTTTTCTTCTTTTAAGCTTATAATTGATGTTTCTTATATCAAGTTTTAGCTTTCTTGACAACTATACCACTGTGTCACTTCATTTTCATACGTATAGCGCACTCCAAATCATTCTTATATTTCTTTAATATTTATCGCTCTTTATCTTGCTCTGTCTAACCTCTAACGTCTGCAATAGTATTTTTTACAACGCCACATGCATATATTAACTTCTTGACACTACAAGTCTCTCTCTCTCTCTCTCTCTTCCTCTCTCTCCTTTTCACTCTGTCTCTTTCTTTCTCTATTTCTCTATTTCTTCCTTTCTCTCTCTCCCCACACACATGCAAACACACATACAAACATGCACACGCACTTATCAACTCTAAAAATTTAACACCATCACAAAAGCAGAAATAATTCTACAACACTATACGTAAATGTGGCTGTGAATACTAATGATATTCTTTCTGATAGTCAGCTAGAATTCTAAAAGTGAAAGTCATCTTTAAGACTTCCACAAAAAAAATGCTCCATTGAAATGCTATAAGACCTCATGACATTTACAATAATTTCCCATTTTTGTTTTGTTTTAATTTTTAAAAAATAAGATTTTCAGTTTTTATCTCCAACTGATCCGAAATATGTTTTTACAGGACTAATTGTCTTGTTTTTAATCAGAAAAAAATCTTAAAGTAACGTAGGGGTTTTGAATAACATCGATCTATTACTATAGGATTCTCTGTTCGAAGCAAGTATTTTTAATTAGCTCGAAATAAAAAATTAATGATCAAATAACAAGGGAATATTTGATCTTTCTCAATAAATACTGTAGATATTTTTTTTTCTGTACAATATCTTTTTTCTAAATAATAAAATCAAATCATCTACGATATAATGATCGGTTTCAGAATGTAAATGCAAGATCATATTTTTAATCCATACATATAAAATTCTTCGGACCATGAGCCACCTCTTTAAGGGGTCATAGTAGATGAAATTAGCTGAAATTTTACAATATAGAAATAATCTACTACAGTGCTACAAGTTAGATAAAAGTATAAAAACTACATTGGAGAGAAAAATAGACATTCAATGCCAGACACTAACAACCCAAAAATTCGTTCCATTATTACACTTAAGGAATGCAACACGTGTATCAGAATCTAAATGAGAAAAAAATATAAATATAAAAGTAAAGTGGGTAGAAAAAAACAGTACAACCACTGCGAGAATGATTCCGGAACATGCCCCCACCCCAACCTGCACTGCAGAAACCTACAAACATACAAACCTACAAAGGCGGTGAGCTGGCAGAATCATTAGCACGCTGGGTGAAATGCTTAGCGGTATTTCGTCTGCCGTTACGTTCTGAGTTCAAATTCCGCCGAGGTCGACTTTGCCTTTCATCCTTTCGGCGATCGATAAATTAAGTACCAATGAAACACTAGGGTCGATGTAATCGATTTAATCCCTCTGTCTGTCCTTGTTTTTGTCCCCTCTATGTTTAGCCCCTTGTGGGCAATAAAGAAATAAGAAACCTACAAACATTTCGCGTCAAATATGCTAACCAGTATGATATATAAGGTGAAATCCTGTTGCAAGCACATTAAAAATTCGTTTTTAAACACTTGTCCGAATTACAAACGGTAAACATCCAATGACATAAAATCAGAAGAGGTGGGAGAGATGGCAGGCCTATGGTGAGCCCAAAAGAACAACGAATTAATCAATGAAAGAAACGTGACAAA
>NC_142933.1:35683038-35738038 GCF_046866305.1 Octopus bimaculoides | reverse complement strand
TTTTTGCAGCCCTTGTGGCCAATAAAAAAAATCATTGTTGTTGTTGTTGTTATTTCTATTTCAATTCTATTTTTAACTAGAAAAGTTTAATGGAAATGTAATTCACACATCACTGTGACATAAAGTAAAGATTAAATAAACGTTTTATAGCAAGCGACATCAGTTTGTGTGATTGGTCAATAATTTCTCGGTACGTGAGAGGATTGAGCAACAAACTGTTCCATGTAATTTATTATATGATAATAATAATAATAATAATAATAATAATAATAATAATAATAATAATAATAATAATAATAATAATAATAATAATAATAATAATATCGCTAACGAACGTCAGATGACGTCAGAGTTCAGAAATGAAACAGTATTTGTTTGTTGAGTAAGAAAGGTGAGATGTTAATCAGTAAATATTCATACCTGTTTTGGTTACCTTATTTTATTGGTGAAGTGGGCGTTAAACTTGTGACATGTCAGAATGTAGATCTTACAGATATGTGCCAACGACGAAATTCCTACGATAGGTATACTTCGCCCAAAATGAAAGACTAGACAGTTGTGGCTGGAATACCTTTCACTCTAGATCTGCTCGATCAATATTAACAAATATACATAAGTCAACGATAGCTCCTCTCGGTGGTCAGTCAACCTACTAGAAATAGTAGCCAAATGTCCCTCAATTTCTTTAATCCCTGTCGTACAATTTGAAGAAAGGAAGGATAGCATAGTTAATGATGCACAAAAGCCGATGAGTTGGTTACGGTTAGAACGATTTAGTTATATGTCTTAAGTCTGTTCACTCCAAGCTGACCTGAAGAAGAATTATAACCGTTTCTAATTAAAGCACAACGCCTGAAATATGAAAGGAAATGATTTATCGATACCATTGACCCTTTTACTTGACTGGTACTTTAATTTATCGAACCCGAAATGATAAAAAACAACGTTAACCTTGGCGAGATTTGAACGAATACACTGAAACAATCGAGCACGTTTCTGAGTGGCCAATGACTACAGAATCAATACATATCCACAAATTTCTGTTGGAAAATATGCCGAAACTTCAACGAGGAAATCGAGAACAGCGATAAATATCTACCAAATACTGCAGGGTGCGAAAACTATTTGAGGACGTATTTGATAATTTAATGAAACAACTTTAATTCAGCAAAAAACCAAGCACATTTTAATGAAAATTTGTACACTTGTTTTCGATAAGCTTTCGTATAAGAAACAGCTTTCAGCTTTGACGACTGCTTCAATGCGGGGCCGGAATCGTTGTCATTCCTGTGCTAAATAGTCCTTATTCGTTTTGGTCATTACCTGGACAATGTTGGCCTTCAGTAAGATTATGATATTATGAGGATGTATTTTAGTTTCCTCTTCAATACCGCTTCAAGCGTAGCAGTGCATGAGATTTAAATCTGGCGATTTTGGAGGCTACATCTTAGATGTTACATTATTACAAAGATTATGAAGTCGGGCAAAATTCTTAGCGGCATTTCGTCCTTCTTTATGTTCTGAATTCAAATTCCGCCGATGTCGACTTTGC
The DNA here is from genome assembly GCF_046866305.1 of Octopus bimaculoides. Classification (NCBI taxonomy): domain Eukaryota; kingdom Metazoa; phylum Mollusca; class Cephalopoda; order Octopoda; family Octopodidae; genus Octopus; species Octopus bimaculoides. Next base: position 35,736,486 of record NC_142933.1, on the reverse strand, counting down.
CTTACATCCTTTCGAGGTTGATAAATTAAGTACCAGTGAAACACTGGGATCGATGTCATCGATTTATCCCCCCCCCCCACAAAATTTCAGGCCTTGTGCTTTTAGTAGAAAGGATTATTATAAATATTATCTGATATCCATTCTTGGGTCATGTGGGCTTTGTGAGAAGGTGACTGAGTCTCACTGAAACACGCATGGCCTTGCACTGCGTACTTTATCCATTAAGGGCTTACCAACTGTTTCCAACATCTCAACGTATCAAACAGCATTAAGTCTAAAACACAGTAGAAAGATCTAAGGTGGCATGACATGATTTTCGTTACACACCACACCAAAAACCATTGCAGTTGCTGGAAACTTAATGTGCATTATTATGGGAGCATAAGAAGGGTCTACATATAACCATCTATCATTTCTTCAGTTAGATTTTTGGTCTAGATCGAAGCTTTTTCTCATCGGGAAAGAACTAAAGCGTGCCGTGTTCGTGAGGATTTAACCATCTTTAGTAACCGCTTGGCACAGATCAAACAATTTCCTTTTGTCTTTGCTTGCAGACATGGCCTCTTCTCAGTACATATGATTTCTATTGAAAGTCCTCGTATACCACTGTTCTGATAATTCACTCCGGCACTTGAAGCTGTTTAATGATGGCCCTCTTTGACTGGATAATCGATAACGTTTTGAACCTGTTGGATGATTTGCGGTGTCCTTATAGTGTCCGAACTTTTAGAATATGCTTTTTTTTCTCCTTTATAGAGATGAAACCTCCTACAGAGGTTTCCAGTTCTATCCGGATATTGTGTAAAAAAAAATCTTGCAACATTAAGGAAGTTGGCAATTTCTAAGTCGCTGTTTCCGCACATATAGTAACAATCACTGCATGTCTACATTTCTTTTGTTAGCGTTTTATCTGGCATGGCGACCTGAAAGAAATAAAATCCTTTTTAATTGGTTTGAAGAAAGTACTGTACTGATAATTAAGTGTTCTAAAGTACTCCTTGCACCCCACATATGACAACGACCTAGCTACATCCACAATAATAAAGAGATCAAGACGAACTGTACGAATATAATTATCAAAGACGCATGCATGGCTGTGTGGTTAAGAAGATCTCTTTGTAACCACGTGATTTTGGATTCAGTCCCTGTACGGCGCTTTTGTCAAACGTCTTCAGTTATAGCCCTGAACCGACAAATTTCATGGAAGGAAATAGTAAGAAATCCCGTTGATTATGTAAATATGTAAAGAATATGTAAAGGTGTGTTAATTGGTCTTTCTTTCCCGGAAAATCCTAATTTTTTTCAGATTTTCTCTTCAAGATATACTAACACCAATGTACGAGGAACTGCAGGCTTCGTTCGAAGCAACCATCCAACAATCTTCTTCGCCCATTATACCTGGCTGGATTGTTCGAGTAAAATCCTCAGGTACTACTCCATAGGACCTAAAAGGCGCAATCGTTAGTACACTTACGGGCTAGATTCCCAAGAGTGATCAATTGACACTATAGGTATTATCAAACTATCTCCTACTTGGTCTACCCCGAGGGCTCCCGCCGGTTGGCTCGACTTGAAGGATCCACCTTGCAATTCTAATTATATGTCCGTTACGCCGGAGCTGTAACCTCTCGATATGGAGAAGCAGCGGTTCGACCGGGAGATACTCACTGATCTCCATGTAACGCACCCTGTCTTCAATTCGGTTTAGGCGCCTATCCTCACCTATGGTCATGAATGTTGTGTAAGGGCCGAAAAAATTCGATCGCGATTACAATCAGCCGAAATGGGTTTCAGGCAGTTGTCCTTAAATATTCTCCTTTTCAATGATTTTTGGAAAAGATATTAGAGTGCGCCAGGACTCTATGACTATACATGAATTTTCATCTTAGTCCTAAACAATTACGAGGGGTCACTGAAAAGCTCCTGGCTTTGGGTAAAAGAAAATATAGGAAGATCAGTTAATTATAATTTTATTCTGCATATTTCTCTTTCAGATTCACACACTTATTGCAGCGGTCCTTCAGTTTTTGTAAGCCTTGTGAAAGAACTCGGAAGGCTGAGCCTCCAACCAGGCTTTCGTGACACCCTTAAAGCTAGAAACTTTTCAGCAACACCTAGTACATCAGTTTGGTTATGACTGCACTTTGTTGGAAATGTACCACCAGCATTCTTTGTGTTAATATATATGTATTCAACAAAAGAAGTATTTTCAATATTTATTTCGAGACAGTCTTTCCTACAAATATCTGTATGTGTATATATATATGCATGTATATGTATTTATGGATGAATGTGTGTGCACATATATATATATATATATATATATATATATATATATATATATGTATGTGTGTGTGTGTGTGTGTGTGTGTGTGTGTGTGTGTGTGTGTGTGTGTGTGTGTGTGTGTGTGTATTCTTCGTTAATCTAAATCTGCCGAGGAAGTGTATATACTGTAGCCTATTTAGGCTTTCGCTATCAATTTGAATAATTCAAAGTCAGTTTTATTTGGATAATATTTCATTTACACGTAAATGCCTTGCTTTCCGAGATGTTTTATCGCTAACAACATTATACTTTATCCGACTTTTAACTCTCATTTTTTAGACACAAAACATCTTTAAATATTTACATCTAGACATTTTTTCGATCAATTTGATCTGAAATCAAACCATTCGAAACGTAGATGGAAATAAAACAGAAATGTTTCACTTATTTCGACTGAACTAAATTCATTTCCGGAGAATTCGTTAGGTTAAACTCCAGAATGCAAACAGACTAATGGTATTGTAAATCATCAATATTTAGTCAATAGAAAAGTTCATAGAAGTCGATTATTACAATTGTCGTGGAACGGAGAAAAAAATGTGGTGCTCTCGCTTCGATGCATTCTTCATCAGTTTCTGCGATGACTATTCAGTTGTTCAATAATCTAAAGAACTTATTAAATTAATGTATAAGTGGCTGAGTATTCCACAGTCACATCTACCACTAACATAATTGCCAAGCCGAATCAGCACAACACAGAATGTTGCAAAGGTGGACATTTGAATGACAGACACAATCCATTTGACGAGCTTGCGCACAGTTTCCGTGAATTACTTTTCACTCAGAAGCTTTGGATCGATCCGAATCTATGGTCAAATACACGTGCCCAACATGCTACACAATGGAATCAAACACTCAACTTCAAGATTGCAAAGCGAACTTCTTAACCACTCAGCCGTACCTGCATTCCGTTCACAAGTCACACCAATTAACAACACATTTCTATCTCTCTCTCTCTCTCTCTCTATATATATATATATATATATATATATATATATATATATATATATATATATATATATATATATATATATATATATATATAGAGAGAGAGAGAGAGAGAGAGAGAGAGAGAGTTATTAATATTTCTAAGTCTCTCTAAAGGAGACTACGGCAGCGGTACTGGAAATTAATAGTTATTCTTGTGTGTATATATATATATATATATATATATATATATATATATATATATATATATATATATATATATATATATATATATATATATATATATATATAGGAAAAATAGAAGTTGAAAATGCACTGAGAATGGTTAAAATATTTTTTATTAATATATTTCAAGCTTTAACCGGTTTCACAGTTTACACTGATTTTCAAATAGTTCGTACACAAAGATGTGCCTTATGTCGCAGCTGTCTTGCTTCTGACTGGTGTTTGAAGTTTGCCCCGTTTTTATAGGGAGCTCATAGCTCAAATTACTATGTTTTCTGTCAAGTGTTAGGAGAGAATGAACACCTAAGTTTATAACTTTTTGTATGTTTCCCGCTACGTTCGTCCGTTAGTGTCACGTCACAATATATTTTGCACCAACAAAGAAGGCCGACACGGTTGAGTGAACATGTTTAGTTATAATCAAGGCACTCCAAATTTAGTCTGCATGGTGGGACAATGCACAGGAGACGTTTGTACATAGTCCAATGGCTAAAATTTAGGTTGTTAGCCGTGTAGCTTCCTCGTGATAAGTGGCAGAAAGAATTTTGTGTGTGAATAGTTATTTGTGCTTGTACTCTCTTTTACTCTTTTACTCTTTTACTTGTTTCAGTCATTTGACTGTGGCCATGCTGGAGCATCGCCTTTTAGTCGAGCAAATCGACTCCAGGACTTATTCTTTGTAAGCCTAGTACTTATTCTATCGGTTTCTTTTGCCGAACCGCTAGGTTATGGGGACGTAAACACACCAGCATCGGTTGTCAAGCGATGTTGGGGGAACAAACACAGACACACAAACATATACACACATGCATATATACATATATACGACAGGCTTCTTTCAGTTTCCGTCTACCAAATCCAGTCACAAGGCTTTGGTCGGCCCGAGGCTATAGTAGAAGATACTTGCCCAAGGTGTCACGCAGTGTGACTGCCTAATCCTATGGACGTGCACATTTGAACAGCTTATAGATTTCAAAAATCTATTCAACAGCACAAACAATAATATTAACTTTACCATGGAATACAGTAAAACTTAACTACCATTCTTGGATATACTAATCATCAAAAGCGATAAATTATTAAGACAGATATTCACTACAAACAAACAGAATCTAAACACTACTCACTATTCTCCTCATGCCATCTCAAACACAGGAAGAATAATATCCCCTTTAATCTAGCAAGCAGAATCTGCACAATTGTTTCAAATCCTGAAACTCGCAATAAAAGACTTCAGGAACTAAAACAAGTACTACTTAAAAGAATATCCATTAATGCTAATAGACAACGGAAAAGAATGTGCCAAAGCAATAAATATCAAAGAACTACGAAAAACGCTCCAGATATATCCAATAATCTACCTTTTACTATAACACACAACCCAAGAAACACAGAGGTTTACAATATTATCTACCAGAACATCCCACTACTAAAACAAGACCCAAGAATGAAACAAGCATTCGAAATACACAAAATAATCAAAAGTAAAAAAGCAATCAAAGTCCCTCAGTAATTCCTGAGAAGTGCTAAATTACCCTCCACAATTCCTACAACAACAGTCAAAAAATGTGGCCGCCCCAAATGAGGGATCTGCATCAACCTTATTAAAGACACAACATATAAATTCAAATCAGGGCAGTCTTTCACCGTAAAAAGATCACTTTGCAGATTCTTCAAGGAATTTAATATACGCTAAATAGACTGACCAATCACTGACAAGAAATACGAGACCCCAGTACTAGACAGATTCCAATGAGTGGCCGAGATATACATATGTGCAAAAAATAAGTCTCCCAAACTCCAGGTCTTCCCACTTTACCTATGTTCAGCGAATAGTACAGACGAAGCACGGATAAGCAAAGAAAATACTTTCATACAAAAATACAAACCAAGACTTAACAAGCTTCAACAGAGTACATGCACAAATAACTATTCACACACAAAATTCTTTCTTTGTAGGGGCAGAATATAATGTCACGTGACATAACGCACGAACGTAGTTGGAAACATACAAAAGGTTATACAGTTCTATATTTAAGAGATGAGAAATTATGTACATTATTTGCATTATTTACATATGTAAGAGAGCTGGCTACTAACCCCAAGATTCCGAGTTCGATTCCAAGCAATAATAATAATACTAATAACAACAACATCGAAAATACCTTAGGAATGAGAACACAGGTTCGAAATTTTCCCAAGACACCTGAAGAAGGTTGGAGGGCATATCAGCCGAAACGTTGTGTTAACAACAATCAAGATCAGGACAAATATACGTCGAATGTAAATAATGTAAATAATGTATGCAAAAGGTTATAAACTTAATCATGACTTCATTCTCTACAAGCGCTTTACAGAAAACATTCAGAACATTGATTGTTTGGACTTGTTCAGTCAACTGCGTCAGCCTTAACTTACGACGCCAAACATTGTCACTTGATACTAACACACGGACGTAGTGGGGAACCTACAAAAGTTTGTAAGCCCGGTCCTGTGACTATCCTCTACCAATCAAATATTATTCAAAACATAGTAATTTGAGCTATGAACTCTCTATAAAAACGGGGCAAACTTCAAACACTAGTCAGAAGCAAGACAGCTGCGACATAAGGCACATCTTTCTGTACGAACTATTTGAAAATCAGTGTAAACTGTGAAACCGGTGAGAGCTTCAAATATATTAAGAAAGAATATTTTAACCATTCTCAGTGCATTTTCACCTTCTATTTTCCCTATATTTCTACCTGTGTGGAATAAAATAACTATTTACCTATCTATCTGTCTATCTCTCTATTTATCCTTCTATCTGTCTGTCTGTCTATCTATCTATTTATCTTTATCTCTCTATCACTATCTAAATCTATCTCTATCCTACTCTCTCCCTCTCTCTCTCTCTTTATCTATCAGCCTCACACACTATATATATATATATGTATGTATGTATGTACGTATATATATATATGTATGTATGTATCTCAATCTCTCTCTCTCCCTCACACACACACACTCACTCCCTCTTGCATCTCTTTCTCTCACTATCTATCTCTCAGTCTACCTGGCACGCTTTCTATCTCTCACTTTGCTCATCTCTCTTTCAGTCGCTCTCTCTCTCTCTCTCTCTCTCTCTCTCTCTCTCTCTCTCTCTCTCTCTCTCTCTCTCTCTCTCTCTCTCTCTCTCTCTCTCTCTCTCTCTCTCACGCACACAAATGATGAGCAATATATCGAAACGTCACATCCTATATTCTTATCTGCAACTGAAATTCTCATATTCTTCTATGTCCTTCACATATATTAGCTTCTCTATTGTAGTAGCTGAAGAATTTCAGAGTTTTACAAAGATTTATAGAAATAACTGACCAATGAGATAAAATTGTTGGATTTTCAGCTCAACGTAATTATAACCAATGCCAGCCAATTGTTGCAGTCGTTTAGTACAGAAAGCTGCACTTAATCAGATTAGCATTAGCTATTGCAGTAAACCGCCCCCAAGCAATTGATTTGACAGATAATTGATTTTGTCCAGGTTTACATATCGATCCTGTTTTACAGTCGATGTCAGCTTGTAAGATGCACTTATGAGATGCATTTGTTAGATGCACTTGAAATGCATCAGACAAGTTGACTTAATTTCGATGTCAACCAATTGGATTAGTTAGTTGGAATATAAAATCGATTTATTTGGAAGTCTTATTAAAAGGTAACAATATGGAGCGTCCATACACGTACTTGAAGTTATCAAAGAAAAGACTGCATACACCCGACTCTCAAAAGTCAAATAACACTTCACAGTTATTAATTCAGCGTCTTATTGTTTTATGTATATGTATTCATATACATATATATGTATATATATATATATATATATAGAGAGAGAGAGAGAGAGAGAGAGAGAGAGAGAAAGACAGAGAGAGAAAGAGAGAGGATGTAGATGTAGATATATGCATATATATATATATGTGTTTGTATGTATATATATATATATATATATAAACACACATACACGCACAAAACACGCATACGCACATACATGCGCACACACGCACGCGCGCGCGCACACACATACATGCATATACATACACACGCACGCACGCACACACACACACACACACACACACACACACACATATATACATATATATATATATATATATATATATATATATACCGGAGTAAGCACATGCAATGTGCAACAAGGTGGAAAAAAGATTTCTAACAAAACTGTCCGATGAACGGGAACGTGAAACTCAGAGTAACGGTTTTTTTGTTATATTTCTGCTGCTTTTAAATAAAGTATATATATATATATATATATATATAAAGATGAGAATGCGTGTCTGTCTGTGTTAATCCCTAAAACTCGAGAACTACCCAACTGATTTCATTGAAACCTTACACATGCCTTACTTAGGGTCCGTGCAGTGTCATGGGCCAAAAAAAATTTCAATTTCTTGCGTAATGCAAGCCTCAAGCAATCTCTTATCTCTTACCCTATTTCAGTATTACGTGTCAAAAGTGAAACAATAACATCTCTCTATTGTAATGTGAGATACTTTCAGTTTCCTACTTTCACTATTACAGTGAAGCTATTAACTCACATATATACATGCATACATACATATTCGTCATAAACACTCTACCACTGCTACTAATAGCTGTGGGGAAACCTTTCAGATCTGTTTTACATTCGAACAGGAATCTCAAAGACATTGTCCCCTTACATCTCATTCTCCTTTCATTCCCACGACAGGGAAATAAAACTTACTTCTCAGTACGGGTCAATGGAAGATGATAACAGACATTAACCACATGCTACCTTGTCAAGTGGAATATATTGTCATGCACTTCACCTCTGCTGCATGAGGTCAGAGTGCCAACATGTTTCCAGGCCCTAAAAACCGTTCATGGATATGTCTGCACAACATACAGAGAAGCCTGCTATCGACAAGGTCTGTTAGAAGATGGTGCACAATGGGATGCAACTTTGGGAGAGGCTGCTTTATCAGAATCACCTAAAAGTCTCAGGGCACTATTTGCAGTATTACTACAGACATGCGAACTGTGTGATCCTGCGAAGCTCTTCATCAGAAATATTGGAAAAGTCCAAAGAAAAGAAGACGGAGAAAGAAAATCGTCAACGATACACACGCGGTCACATAATACATACATACATACATACATGGTGGTTGTCTACTCCTTAAACAGAGTTTGACCACCTCCTGCACCTACACCTTAGCCCTTTCATGGCGTCTGATGTGGCTTTTTAAACCAGACAGTGTTTTGAAAAAACACCCACACAGATTGCACCTCTGATTTGCACTACCAATACCTGCAAGTAAGTTCTGCTCATTGTGGATCCTAACATGTCTTTTAAGACCCCCATTGGATTTGCAAACCCTCTGGCACACACCACATTCAAACGTGTGCACAGACATATAATCAGAATAGCTGGATGAGGTTTGTTTTCCATGGGTTCGCAGGAAAACATACATACATACATACATACATACATACATACATACATACATACATACGTACGTATGTATGTATGTATATGTGTGTGTGTGTATGTATGCATGTATGTATGTATGTATGTATTATGTAAGTATGTAAGTATGCATGTAAATATGTATTTATGTATGTATATACGCATGTAAGTGTGCCTTTGTATCTGTGCTTGTTTACCACTGCTTGACAACCAATATTGGGTTGTTTACGTTCACGTAACTTAGCGGTTTGGTAAACGAAATCGATAGAACGTGTACCAAGTTATAAAAAAGTAAGTGCTGGAGTTATTTCATTCGATTAAATATTCTCCAAGGCGCTGCCCCAGAATGGCCACAGTCTAATGGCTGAAGTAGGTAAAAGATAAAAGATAAATGTGTGTGTGAGAATGTGTCAATAGTTTTTCAGTAGTTTTGACACTTTTGTGTTGTTTGTCAATGGATGATATTTTGCGAAATAGAAACAATCCTTCTCTTTATTCTGCTTTCATTAAACATAATAACGATTTTTTTTTTAAATTTCATTCAGTTTTTTTTTTGTTTGTTTGTTAATTGTTAAGGTCATGAGTAACTGAGTTGATACGGTGAGTGTGGACGAATAGTTCCTCCATGCTTGAAAACGACACTCCGGACATTCGGAGATATATCGGAATTTTCGTTCTATCCTAGATGAGATGAAATTAAGCCGAAATACTGCTCTCTGACGGTCCGCGGACGTCATTTGAAGCTGCGTGGTGTCCTATGACCCTTTTCGTAGTGCAAAGTAGTGAACTACTTGAACAGAGCTGGAAAAATAGACGGAACTATTTCACAAGAACTTTACTAGTCGACTTCGAGAGAGTAAATGAAGTTGAGACATTAATGGCATTTGAACTTAGAGCCCAGAGAGCCAGAACAAATACCACCAGTCATTCTATCCGATGTACTAAACGTTCTACCAATCCACCGCCTTCTCTATAGTCATTTATCATTGTTATATCAATTATTAGTGACACTTGCTTTATTTTATTTATTTATTTATTTATTGTTATCAACAATGATGCCACATTTATCACGAGCAATCAGATGATTTGTCTTTATGCAACAACTCCATAATATTTCTAAAATGCCATTTTTTAAGAGCGGTGGAAGTTCATATGAGTAGCATAAAAGAGCTTTTTTCTCAAAGAACTGAAACTGGGTGATTCACTGCGTCTCTCTAAAATTATTTGGTTGAATAAACTGAAGGACATCCTGACGCCATATTATATATCATTTTAGAAAGTACACCAGACATACCAACTTCGTAGAAATTGTAAATTTTTTCTTCTCAATCTCTCTGGGGTATAACCGGTTCTGGTACGTCGATTTGAGGTCTAGAACAAGTTGCATTTACTCAACCAGATCGAAGTTAGGTGGAATTTGTTTTATTTATATGTTGGACATCACGTTTGTTAAGGTGCTAGACATGTGAGAGCCTTTATAATTGTTCAATACGGTTATCTTCTGTACTATCAGTAATGTCTAATATGGTCATCCTTCGTGACGTCAACAGTATTCACCATGGTCATCTTTTGTTCCATCATCAATGTCTTCCATAATTATCTTCTGTGTCATCAGTAGTGTCCAAGACCTTCATCTGTGCCCTTTGCTCTTTTGTTTCTTGAAGAATGGAGGTGTTCCACTAAGAATATCCATTTGTTGCCCACACTTCTGTGCAAAGAACAGCTGGTGAGACATAGTAGCTGCAGCATCTGTAAAAAATCCTGGTGATGAGAAATCGTTGTAATCGATTGTGAGGGAAGTTTCCCTCAATTTGTGTCTTTGACAAAACTGTAGTCCAGTGTTAATCAAATATTAACAATGGTGATTTTTTTTTTTTTTATAAATACATCCCAGACAGATACCTTTTCATTACATCAACTAGCCAAAACTCTCACAGTTTCAAGCTTTGTGCCTAAAACAGAAAGAATTATTATTATCATCATCATCATCATCATTATTATTATTATTATTATTATTATTATTATTATTATTATTATTATTATTATTATTATTATTATTAAGGTAACGAGCTGGCAGAATCGTTTTCACGCTGGACGAAATGCTTAGCGATATTTCGTCTGTCTTCATGTTCTGAGTTCAAATGTCGCAGAGGTCGACTTTGCTTTTCATTCTTTCGGGGTCGATCAAATAAATACCAGTTGAGAACTGGTGTTGATGTAATCGACTAGTCCCCTCTCCCAAAATTTCAGGCCTTGTGCCTATAGCAGAAAAGATTATTATTGTTGTTGTTGTTGTTGTTGTTGTTGTTGCTGTTATAAAAATCCCCTCGAGGTCGACTTTGTTTTCATATTTTCGGAGTCAATAAAATAAGTACCAGTTGAACACTGAGGTCGCTATAATCGACTTACCCCTCCCCCGAAATTGCTAGCCTCGTGCCTAAATTTGAAATACTTAATTATTATTATCATCATTATTAAGGCGGCTAACTGGCAAAATTGTTAGCAAACCGGACAAAATGCTTGGCAGCTTTTCGTTCGTCTTTACGTTCTAAGTCCGAATTCTGCCGAAGTCAACTTTTCCCTTCGTCCTTTCGGAGTCGATAAAATAAGTACCAGTTGATCACTTGGGTCGAAGTAATTTACTAGCCTCACTCCCACAAAATTTCAGTTTTGGTTGTGGGCTAATCCCAACGCTCCAAAGGGTGAAATGGATCACCAGAAAGGCTAAACATTTTTTAATTACTTGTTGTATACAATTGTTGTTATGAATTCTGTGTACTTAGTCTTGCGGTTATTGTTTTTCAGGTCAATCCATATGCCCATCCCGATCTACCCTTCCACACTCACCATATCTAATCAGTTTCTCATGACCTTAATTAAACAATTCAACAAAGTGGATAATTTTTTTGAAATAACATTCTTTCAAAGTCTTTATTATGTTTATTATGTTTATTAATGGAAGTTGAATAAAGAGAAAACAGAATTCTTATTTCACATAATCTCATCCATTGACAAACTGCCTGAAATTGTCAAAAACTACTAACACTCTCTCTCATGTGTATGTGTATTGCTTGTGTGTGTGTGTGTGTGTGTGTGTGTGTGTGTGTGTGTGTGTGTGTGTGTGTGTGTGTGTGTGTGTGTGTGTGTGTGTGTGTGTGTGTGTGTGTGTGTGTGTGTGTGTGTGCGCGTGTGTGTGTGTGTGTGTGTGTGACGTGGTAAGACAATATGTCATCAGAATGTGATAATGGAGACAATAAATCGGAGATAATAAGCACGTTAACAAGTGTTAACAATTACATAATGGGGGAATTGTAAAGCTAACCCATAGTAACAGTGCAAGTAGGAAGGGAAGGTTACGTGGAAATAGATTTTTATTTTTATTTTTTTCTTCTTTATGTTTTTGCTTCAGATACAACTGGGATACATGTTTAGCATTACGAGGACATACAGAAGCTTCTACCTGGTCTTCTACCTACCAGAAATAGCAACTAAATCTCCCCTCAATACAAATTTTACCATGTTGAAAAAGGACATATACCCCCACACACCCTATAAATATTGTCTGAAAATAAGATGGAATGGTTGTGTTCGGAACCAGCGATAACCTGTAGAGAAGGCAAAATGACATTTTTATAGTTAGATTTTCTCTCTCTCTCTCTCTCTCTCTCTCTCTCTCTCTCTCTCTCTCTCTCTCTCTCTCTCTCTCTTCCTCTCTCTCTCTTCCTCTCTCTCTCTCTCTCTTTCTCTCTCTCTCTCTCTCTCTCTCTCTCTCTCTCTCTTATATATATATATACAGAGAGAGAGAGAGAGAGACAAATACAAATACAGGTATATCAAATACCATACAACACAAATTCTTGATTTATTAAAATTATACCCGGTCATTATATCTGGCAATCATGACTAGCTCCATAATAAAAAGGGGAGATAATCTCAAGGACGAAGGACAGACTTATTGTTAGAAACAAGAAACGAGGTCGTGGACACATTTCATTGCTATAATATAATGAAGGTCGTATCCATATATGTTTTTTAGTCAACTCTGTAATGGCGAATTTAAACATTATATCTTGGAGTATATGGTCAGGAGAATATGGTTCGAGCATGTGGTTAACAGTATATGGTAAGGAGGATAGGGTTAGGAACATATGGTTAGGAATATATAGGGTGTCCCAGAATTAACTATCTATTTCAATGAAATCAGGAAAATCTAAATAAAAAAAGACTGGCAGAATTTTATGTTTATTACTTAATTATGATACCAAGACAAATAGATTTATAAATCCTACGTTAACACTTTATTGAAAATTTTCAACATGTGCTCCGTTTGTATCCCTGAAAATTTCAAATCTATCCTTAGCGTTGCGAAGCACATTATGAAGCATTTCAGGGGTTACCTCCTGCACTGCTAACTAAATGCGTTCTTTAAGTTCAGCTAAACTATTGCTCCATTCTGGGAGTGGAGGTAGGGGAAATGATTGCAGCGAAATTGAATTGAAAGCTGTTGTGGACAGATAAGCGGGGTCCTACAAGGATGAAAATAAAATTATAAAAAAATTATAAAAGTTATAAAATTATAAACAAATTTAGGAATTTATACACTTTTAACATATATTAAACATGATAAACATAAATAAAAGAGGGGTTTTTTTTTTAATTGTCCGATTTCACTGAAATAGGTAGTTAATTATAGGACACACAGCACGGTTAGAAATTTAATTTTTAATTTTATATGGTTAAGCGCATATTGTTAAGAATATATAGTTATGAGTATATAGTACAGAGTATATTGTTAGAAGCATACTTTTATGAGTACATCATATTTTACTTGTTTCAGTCGTTAGACTGCGGCCATGCTGAGCGCCGTTTTGAAGAATTTTAGTCGAACGAATCGACCCCAGTACTTACTTTTTAAGCCAGTTATGCTATCTATGATTTTGCCGAAACGCTAGATTACGAGGATGTAAATACACTGGCAACAGTTGTCAAGCAATGACGGTGGACATAAACAGACACAAACACACAAACATAAATGGGGGGGGGTTATATCCTGGTATTGTGATGCAAACAGGAAAATATAACTCACAATATGAGTATATTTATATTATCATTAATATTTTGCAAAGCAACAAAGTGTTTCAAGGGCTAAGAGTTTCGTACGTTGGCACTTATCAAAATAGTTACAGATCGAAGAGTTGTGGTTGTATAAAGCTGGTGAAAAATTATATTTGCTCTACATTATTCTAGAACGAATTTTTAAAAAAAAACAATTACAATGTCACGTGGATAATTCATATTTTTCAAATAGTTTGCCTTTTATATCGTTCAATTTATTTATGTATTTATTCATTTATTTATTATTTGTTTATTGAACGACATGTGGAGGCGCAATGGCCCAGTGGTTAGGGCAGCTGACTCGCGGTCGTAGGATTGCGGTTTCGATTCCCAGACCGGGCGTTGTGAGTGTTTTTTGAGCGAAAACACCTAAAGCTCCACGAGGCAGGGGATGGTAGTGAACCCTGTAGTATTCTTTCACCACAACTTTCTCTCACTCTTTCTTCCTGTTTCTGTTGTACCTGTATTTCAAAGGGGCCATCCTTGTCACACTCTGTGTCACGCTGAATCTCCCCGAGGATTACGTTAATGCTCAGCCACTTGCACGTTAATTTCACGAGCAGGCTGTTCCGTTGATCGGATCAACTGGAACCCTCGACGTCGTAACCGACGGAGTGCCAACCTGATTGAACGACATAACCGACAAACTATATGAATTATTCACGTGACATTGTAACGGTCTTTTTAAGATTCATTCTAAAACAATCCAGTTGTATAAATCAACAGCTCTTCGATCTGTAACTAGTTTGATGTGTGTGTGTGCGTGTGTACGACAAGCTTCTTTCAGTTGCGTCTACACTAAATCCGCTCACAAGGCATTGCTCGGCCCAAAGCTATAGTAAAAGACATTTGCCGAAGGTGCCAGTGGGACTGGACCCGGAACCATGTGGTTGGGAAGATAACTTCTTACCACACAGGTACGCCTAAGCCATGTTAACGTGCACAAATATATGGTTAGGAGTACATGATGAGTATATTTCTGAGACACTGAAAAACTAATTGTTTGTGAAATAGGTCTCGAAAATCTAATTTTCTGTCTTCTTTTTATTTTTGTTAACGTAACGTTTCTCTCCTCTTTTTCTCTGATTTTGCATCTTTTACTTCTGATTGTGTAATTTTAAATGAACGCAGAATATGACAAAAGGTAGAATCCAAGGAACTTGCATCCCTTTATCCCTGTATGTATGTATCTATAAACCTACGCCTGAATGTGTGTGTATGCGTGTGTCTATGTGCACGTGTGTGTGTGTGTGTGTGTGTGTGTGTGTGTGTGTGTGTGTGTGTGTGTGTGTATGTGTGTGTGTGTGTGTGTGTGTGTGCGTGTGTGTGCGTGTGTGTATGTCCTGCTCGTGTAAACATTTATTTAGACGTCTAAATAACGTTTGTTTTGTAATACATATATATATATACATATACTAATTATATAATAACATATCATAATAATAATAATATATATATCCTTTATCCTTTGCTGGTTTCAGCCCAGGGCTGAGATCATGCTGGTGCACCACCTGTAGTTACTTGGTGTTGTTTCCGATATTGTTTTTGGTGAAGTAGCGAGATGGACGGAGCTGCTCTTCTTTGTGTCTCCTGCCACGATATCGGTTCATCTGGTATCTCAGACGTTCCTTGAAAAGTTCCACATCAACACCATGTAGATCTCTAAGGTTGCCTGGAAGGGTGTTAAAAAATTGCGGGCCCTTGAAACCCAGACTGTTGCAGTACTGTGTCCTTATTTTAGATGGGGAAGACGGGATCTTTGGTATGATGCAGTGCCGTCCAGTTCGAGGGTTGGTATAGCTGTCAATTCCAAAATTGGGAGCTTAACCCTCCAAGATCATCCAAATATATATCACCGCATATCTCTCTCGTCTTCTCTCCAGGGAATAGAGATTCAGCTCCTTTAGCCTCTCCCAGCAGCCCATCTTTTGCATCGAATCAATCTTCTTTGTGTAATGGTGCTGGATTGCTTCGAGTTCCAGTTTGTTTCACACTCTCTGGGGACCATAGTTGGGTGCGGTAGTCCAAGAGGCTGAGAACGAAAGTCTCCCATAGGAGTAGTAGGGCCTCCCTTTTCCTGGTTCTGAACGTCCTCAGAATTCATTCACCTGCAGTGTTGCCATCTTGGTAATATGCACATAGAATGTTGCACCATTGCTCGTGTACCCCCAGGTCATGCACCGACTCTGACTCTAGGATCATATTACTTTCTGGTCCAGTGTATTCCGATTTTGCCTGGTGTTGGACCGATAGTGGAGTGCCAGAAATTTCATAGCATTGAACTGCATGTTATTTTTGTTAGTCTTTCTGCAGTTTTATGATGTCCTCTGGATTTCTAACTGCCTGCAATACTTTTGTGTCGTCAGCATAAATGGTCAGATTGGCTGACTGTACCGCGGAGGACATGTCTGAGAGGGCCACCACAAATAGTAGCGGCCCCAGTACAGTTCCCTGTAGGACTCCGGTGATAATTGGTGTCTCTCCAGAGTGAGCATCATTGGCTACAACTGTATGACACCTGCCTTTCAGAAAATCATGCAGCCACTCTCCCAGCTTCCCGGTAATACCAAAAGATATATCATTCCATGATCAACTTTGTCGAAGACCTTGGCAAAGTCGAGGTATATCGCGTCCACAGCTGACTGGTTTAGCTGTTGCTTCAGTACCCAGTCAAAGTGCTGCAGCAACTGTGTGAGGCAGCTTCTCCCTGGACAGAAGCCATGTTGCGTGTTTGTGAGAAGGTTGTTTTCTTCTAGGAACGTGATCAGCCTTTTTCTGACAATGCGTTCCATTGTCTTGCTAACATGTAAGGTCAAAGAGATGGACCTGTAGTTTTTAGCATCTGTTCTGCTCCCTCCTTTATGGACAGGGCATATTGTATCCTCTTTTAGCATGTTGGGAAGTTTACCACATACAAGGAAGCTCTGAAAGAGTATATGCAGTGGCTTTGCAAGAGCCTTTTTACATGTCTTTAAGAGAACAGCTGGGAGTCCATCTGGGCCTGTTACTGAGTTTCATCTCATCTCATCAATGGCCGATATTACAACCTCTTCTGTTATGTTGATGTAGTCGATGGTTACCTCTTTTCCGAATAGATTCGTTGCATTGAAAAACTTCTTCGGCTTGATTATTTGCATATTTTCCATTGGAGAAGTGAAAACACTTCGGAATTGTTTATTTAGTGCTTCACTTATCTTCCTCGGGTCTGCAGTTAGTGAGCCATTTTTACCAAATAGCAGCCATATCTTATAGCGTACTGAGGCAGACTCCTTTGCCAACGTGTAGAAGGATTTAAGATTTTTTTTTATATTTTCGACTGCCCAGGTTTCTCTTTCCTTTTCATGGGAGATTTTGAGTTTATTTTCTACCTCGAAGAGTTCCTCAGTCAGGTGTGTGTGTGTATGTATATGCATGATGAGTACAGGACGTAACCAACTGTGTAAACAACATGAAGTACAAAATCAAACGAGTTAAATACGCAAACAACGAGAGAAAAGTGGAACGCAGAGAACAACCCTTCATCAGTTGTCGGTTGTCTATCTACTCCTCATTTTGAGCATTCAACGACAATATAAGTTTTCGAAGACAATTGTTCCCATAAGTCCCAAAATAGGGTCAAAGTTTGGAAAAAAACAGTACAGTGGAGACATACATATTTATATGTATGTATATGTATATATTTACATGTATGTATGTGTATGTGTGCATATATATATATATATATATATATATATATATATATATATATATATATATATATATATATATATATATATATATGCATATATATATGTATATATATGTGTATGTATGTATATGTATATATGTGTGTGTGTGTGAGTGTGTCTGTGTTTGTACCCCTACCATTGCTTGACAATCGATGTTGGTGTGTTTACGTCCCCGTAACTTAGCCGTTTGGCAAAACACACCGATTCAACAAGTACTAGGCTTACAAAGAATAAATCCTGGGGTCAATTTCTTCTTCTAAAATCGGTGTTCCAGCATGGTCACAGTCACATGACCAAAAGAAGTAAAACAATAAAAGATTATGCCATTTTAACCCCGAGCAAAGCCGGGTATCTCTGCCAGTATATATATAGGGTAAGGAGCAGAGAGGATTTGGTCCAAATTCCACAGTTGTCGTTTACTACCAGCTCTGTCCTGATTGTGATAGCTTAAAATTTAATGCAAGCCAGAAGTGACTATCCAGTCTTATTTTCAGACATAGAATAATTAGGATTACCTTTTTTTTATAATGTATCCTGCCTTGTTTAAGACGATAGAGGGATTTAAGAATGATTTCGTTGCTATTTCTCGTAAGCCGAAGCCTGCCTGTTTTTGTCATGTTCTCCAATTTCACAGTGGGACTAAATGTATATTTGGTCTCACTAAATACATATATGAGTCTGTATTTATTTATAACCCA
The DNA here is from genome assembly GCF_046866305.1 of Octopus bimaculoides. Lineage (NCBI taxonomy): Eukaryota > Metazoa > Mollusca > Cephalopoda > Octopoda > Octopodidae > Octopus > Octopus bimaculoides. The sequence goes on along the minus strand of NC_142933.1, from coordinate 35,717,961 downwards.
TGCTGTGCTGGTATTGTATTAAGATTCAACAGTTTGTATTCTTTGGTGTATAACAATCGATTTATATCATAATGAAAGCTAATTTCTAACATAAAATGCAATAACAAACTGCCCTAATTAAGAATGCTTGGCCAAATAAAAGGTTAAAATTCCAACAATGTTCACTTATATAATTCTATTCATTGCAACGTGAAAATTACGTTGTAAAAGTAACTAAATCGCTTTGTTTCCATTTTAGTAATTACTGTCTTTTCAGACGAAATCAACGTCATAAACCATGGTTTTCCGTCAATCTTTTCTCTACTTCTTCCATAATTCGCAGTCAAGTAACCAACTCGTTGCCAAATAATTTAGGTCAACTTAGAAACCAGTTTGATTTTGAAATTTTGTTTTCATTTTAATCTTATAGATGTTTCATAAGATCGATAGCATCCAAGACGCCTTCGTAATTGTTACGGAACAGAGCCAAGAATATAAGCTATAGTAATGTTATGCAATAAAGACATTTTCTGACAGTATTGTAAATCTGTCTGGAGTGGCTCTGATGAGGGAAAGCAGGTGGTGTTAGTTAAATGACGGTAAATTCATTATTTCTATTGTTGATTCTCTACAACTTTTCTTTGATACTGCAATTAGAGACATCTTCAAGAATTATTTAAGTTTTGAAATCAAAGGCCCTATTGTGATAAGTTATTTTCCTTTTTTCTCAAATTCGCTTTGAAACGAACTCAAAAAAATTAAAGTCAAAACATTTTAATCCAATTTAAACTTTGGAAAAATCATGGCACTTGGTTTTAATTCTGTTGTAAACATCGAAAATTAATGACTTAATTAAGGATGTTAAAGACCTGTCTCTGACAATACTAACAATTGTGAAACATCCATAGTAAACTGTGTAATTCAGTATCAAAAGAGTTTCTGTCAGTTACTACTGTGTTATACAAGGTAGTATTGTGTTGTGAAACAGGGTTCTACGATACGTTGTGTGGATATCATATAGAGTAAAACTGCTCGTAAGACACACTAATAGGTTAAAGATTACCTGCTGTGTTGTAATATCGTAGATGTTATTTGCTCTATTGTTAGATACACGAGTATGGCAGGTACTATGCCCGAGACATATTGTGCTGTAGGTACCCTGTGTTGTGAGACACTCTAATTCGGTCAATTAGAATGTCTAATTCGGTAAATATAACGTGACGTGTTATTGAATATTAGTGTTCTTGGTAACTTTAGACTATCTGACAAAGGTCCAGGTTTTTATTGTATTGTGGAATTGAGGCAAGTGCAAAAACATTGTTTCAACAGAGGATTGTTATTGTGTTGTCTGTTATTAGTTACGCAACATTCACCTCTGCTATGAACATTCTGTTAAACTTTCTTAAAAATACAAACATACATGTAAATATGCAATACAATTCAAAACAATTAATTCCATATTTATTCAATATTCGATGAAAAAAAAAAAAAAGAAACTTTAACGTTTATCAGATTATCAAGATTGGTAAATTTCTACAAGATTTTTAGCTTCATAATGAAAGATTTAAAATGTTATATTTAGTAACCATAGTAACTCCATTACCACCGTATCACTGTTATCTAATCTTAGATATCATATTAAGTACTTTACACATCAATAAAAATCACAAGTAGTGAATAGGTTTGTTAAAGTAATACTAGATTCTCTACCTACTAACAAATCTTTTTCGAATTATTAAAACTGGTGTTCATTACATTTTTTGCACAAAATTTATATGTTACTCTTAACCACGTTTCTCCAAATTTATTAGAAATACAGCAATAATATTTCTAACCAATTTCACAGCACAAGATAGGGGTTAACCATCTCTTTCTGAAAATAACACGTAAAAACCTTGACATCATAACTCAATTATATCTTGTCCTACTATTCCGACAAGTGCTGGAATATAATCAAGGAAGACCTTCATATCTACCAATCAAAATAGTTTCTATCTAGATAACAGCCAAAAGCTAAGAGGTCAATTTTGTACCTATATTTATCTACTAACTTACACTGTTTCAGATTCTGTAAAAACTTTCGACTGTTGACGTTGAAAGAGTAGAAATGCCGAGAGATTTAGTTTTGAGACGGCAACTGCAAAAAGTCGATTAATTAATTATAAATAAACACTGTCACATCTTATATCTAACATATCATCATTTAGTAAATTATTTTGGTTTCCAAATCTACTTTATACCTATGTCAAAAGAGCATTAAGACTACTCCTATAGAAACATGCTGGTAACAGCTGAAGTTCGCAGAACTTTGTATTTAATTATGTAAAACATAAATTGATCACAAATCTTGCACGAACTCACGTGATATTGAGTATAGCAATGCAATGTTTTCTCAACAATTACACGATGAAACAAAATGCTTACATTTATTTTATTATTGAGCAATAACTATTCTTTACAACTATAATGTGTAGGAAATGGCAATTATCATCAAACTTTCCTCATGTTTCCTGGATAATGATATTTGGAAATTTACAAATTTTACAGTACATTCCAAACAGATTCATCTGAGAGAGAACTTTCTCAAAATTTTAAAGAAGTTTCAAGAAGTTTCTAGAGTTTCCAAAGACTTTCAAGAACTTTCAAGAATTTTGCAGAATTTTCAACTCATATCTAAATTAGTATCCATATACAGGGTCACTAATATCATCAGTTCTGTGTATTCAGTTACCTAAGTGAATAGACCTATCAAGATTTATCAGATATGGCGTCAAAAAGATGCAAGCAAGTGGCCACATTTTGCTATGTATTTGTTCATATTATCAAGGCAATGGCAAAAAGGCACTACTCTGTAGCAGCGTCCTTTAAAATAGTGAGACGTACAAGGTGTACTTCGGCATATCTGTCGGGGATCAAGACCAACTCTGAGTACTTCATTTCACCTCCGAGCACCGTAAAAGCTCTATGAGGAGTAATGTACAATTTCGATTATTTGAAAAGTGGATATTTGTGTTATAAAAAAAAAAATTAGAATTTTTAAAATAACATTTTTTATTTTTTTAATTTCTAATGTTATAGAAAAATATATCATATATGAAATATGTTATGAAAACCTCAATTGAATTAGTCATAGATAAAATGAATCTATTGTTTTCTTAATTTTATTGCTCTTTTGCAGGTTGGTGTAGAGAGGAAACGCGAACAATGTCGTTCGATATTTCAAGAAATTGAAAACTCACCGCCCACTGAAACAATTGCTACTCTGCATTTGGACCCTTTGAAAAGTCGACTGGTAGGAATGCGTCTGTCATCATGTATCCGGACTTTCCATCAAACATCGCCTAGGCTCTACATTACCCTAATCACATAGTGCCTGCTCTGCTGGAAAGAAAGAGTAACCGTCTTCAGAAGAGAGCAGTAACAGAGCATAAAGTAAACACTGCAGATACAGACTGCAACATCAGAGGTACAGCTAATGTGAGAAAGCCATACTACTCCAAACAAAAAAGACCTCTACGTCATGATCAGAGTTGATCTTACAAAGGCTCAGGTAGTGGAACTGGTTCGATGAATGTGTAAAAGCCGCAAATCAGGAAACGCTTTACCTGGGGGTTTTAAGGCTATTCATCCATTAAAATTGGATCTGCTTCTGCTAAAATGTAAGCAATCTGTTGCTGACAATCGGAATCGCCTGTAACCTAAACGAGTGGCGCCTCTTCATTTACAGCTTATCCTAAAGCCTCAAGGCTGTGCTTGTGCCATAGTTGAAAAAGTCTTTTCGTCCAGCTCACTTAGTACAACTCAAAGAATGGCACAACAGCATCAAAATCTTGCTAGATATCTTGAAATATGATGAGTATGGCAGGAAAGTTATCAAACATTTCAAAATGGTGACACTCCTGATGGGTCTACAGGGCATTTTTTTACTAACTTCTCTTGTTATTGTTGCCTTTGAAACATCGTGGCGCCCTATGGAGAAGAATAACGTCAATTGTGAACCATTGATGAATCCTAGGAAAATATTCCTCCACCACTACACAACAAATTTAGTCTTATGAAGAAATCTGGCTTAAGGAGTCTGCCACCTTTAAGTTTCTTCAATATTTCTTTCCTAAGGTTCCTGAGGTAAAGATCAAACAGGTGTCTTTTTCGGAACACATATATAAAAAGATTCTTTATGCACGAAATTTGCGAAGATGCTCATTAATAATGATAAAAAGAATGGGGCAGCTTTGTTGCAGTGATTCAAAGGTTCCTGGGCAATCACAAGGCAGGGAGTAAGTGGAACTGGCTGAGACTATAGAGAAGAATGACAACAAAGTGGGCCACAGAATAACCCTGAGATCTCATATCCTTGACATTCATTTTCATTAATTTAAGTATGGCATGGGAATGTACAGAGATGAACAACGCAAGCGCATCCGCCAGGTTATACTGATGCTTGAACGATGCTACAAAGTAACTTACAACGAGAGCATGATGAGAGACTATATTTGGAGATTGATACCTGAATGTAGTTTATACTACGATCGCAAATCTTGGAAAACTTCTCACTTCTAAACATTAGTATAAGCTGTCGTATAATCTAAGCATAAATTAGTGTTAAATTTGATTCATATAACGTTTCTTCTGACCTTATGTAAATGAATACACGCAAATTTACCCGTTTTACCATACGAAAATATCATTATCCAGGTCACAAAAGCAAAGTTTAAGGGAAATAATAGCCATTTCTGTACTTGTTCAACACAAGCAATTAGCAAATAACGCTTACTACTTAGGAACAAAAAGTGTGTTGCATAATGTTATAGGTGAAAGAGTAATCGCTAGGCTATTTACATCGCTCCTTCAAATTTGTACAGCTACACTGAGAGTAGGTCAAAGTTTAAAGCTTACGTTCTTACTCTCAGAATACTAAAATCATCCCTTGTACAATATTCAACACCTGTAACCAACAATGCTATTGTCCATAATTTGTGATTTAAAATTAAATAAGAATTTCACGAAAATAAAGTATATGAAAGGAAACACAAGAAAGATTCAGCCTCCTTACTACAACAGCAAATTGATTGAACAATCAATGTTTTGTTGATTAATATTCTTACATTTTCATTATATTCATTACCTACACAACATTCATAGCTGTTCGCCACCTACACAACACCTACCATACATATAGGTACAGCAAGCATCATTGATAACACATTGTTTTATTAGCATTCAGTCCATTTCCTTTGAGGACTGACATCCCAGTCCTTAGAAACACTCAGTTAAACAATACCGTATACTTTAGTGTTGCACACATCCTGAACACATGAGCATCAAAAAGCTGTATATAATTGACATTCCGTGTCCTGTCGCTCTCCTTTTGTTAATGCGACTTCTATAAACTTGCTATGTTACTATATATCGTTAATTTATCTAGCTAAGTCAATATACAAATATGTAGCGAGCACACGCACAAACACACACACACACACACACACACTCAATGAGTATTACTTTCACATCGTTTTTATTTACTGTCAAGAAATCAATGTAAAAAGGCTTAACAAGTTTTGATCAATAGAATCAACGATGATTCTAATACTCATTATTTATAAACGCGACTGTATGTATATGTGCAGATCTATATATATGTGAGTGTATGTGTGCATGTCTGTGTGTGTGCATATATATATATATATATATATATATATATATATATATATATATATATATATATATATATATATATATATAGGAAAATGAAAAAAAGTCAGAATGCTAAACTGGAAGCATATTTTAATAAAGATTTCTTCTAACCGGTTTTCATTGCGAAAAGCAAATTATCAAGAAGAAGGAGAATGAAAATGTTTTTTTACAAAGAAGTACAAATTGAAGAAAATAATATATAAAACAATAATATATAAAAAAATAAATATACACATACATTATATTGTCTTTGAGCTTTTGTAGTTCAATAGTAGTTCATGTATAAACTGGTAGGAAAAATAAGGATGCATGAGAGTTGAGAGTTTTGTTAGGTTTTAAAAAAAGGGTTAAAAGTTTGTGTTAAACAGGAAATGTGGTGTCAAAACAGGAAGTGTGTGTAAGGGGAGACAAGTGTTTTTAGTTGGAGTTATGAACTCTTTTTTTCAACAGGAAGTTTGTGACCACATCCAGAGTTTCCCTTTTACCCCACCTAAAACCAAGGTCAAATCAAACTTTAATAGCATAGAATGGAAAAACCTTACAACAGGACAAAAGCCTTACTATCAAAGAAGCTGACAAAGGTAGTACAGTAGTCCTAATGAACACAGATTTTTACAAACACCTAGCACTCTCCTTACTAAACGACAACTCCTTCTATGAAACTATCACCAACTATAAACAACAAAAAACTCTCAAAAACCTCACCACCCTTATACTCCAGCAAGGCCAAGGACTCACGGACAAAGAAAAAGATTACATCACTAATTTCAAATGCAAGCCCAGCCTCTTCTATGGCCTCCCTAAAATCCATAAGAACAAATCCATCACCGAAGCTTGCAAACTCTCCTCTGAAATCTACATCAACATCAAGGCACCGGAAGATTTAAAACTAAGACCCATTATAGCAGGCACCTCCTGCGAAACACATCGCTTAAGCAATTTCTTGGACATTCTTTTGAAACCTTTCCTAAGCCACATCAAAAGTTTCATTAGAGATGATCTTGCTCAATCACCTCCCGAAAACAACAAACGAGGAGTCACTCTTGGTTTCTTTTGACGTGGTCAACCTTTATACAAATATCCCTCATGAATATGCTATTGAGGCAATTAAATTCTGGCTGCACAAACACCCAGAAACATTTCCTAATCGCATCAACACAACTTTCATCATAGAATCACTTAAGTTCATTCTGACCAACAATTACTTCCTGTTTGCAGACACATACTTTCGCCAAAAATGTGGTATCGCGATGGGTACTAAAGCTGCACCAGTCCTTGCGAACCTCATAATGGGTTTTTTTGAATTAACACTATATGAAACCTCACGCCAGAAATTTGGACACCTTTTCCACATCTTTTTAATGGATAACTGGAAAAGATATTTGGATGATTGTTTCATCATATGGAAGGAACCCTATGAAAAACTTCTAGAATTCAAATCCATACTTAATAACATACATCCCAGCATTCAATTCACTATGGAATTCAGCAAACATCATCTCCCTTTTCTTGATCTCTTAATTATAAAAACACCTAATAACCAAATCACAACCGACATCTACCACAAACCTACAGACTCACAACAATACCTCCTTTTTAGCTCATGCCACCCAAAACACACCAAGATAAATATCCCCTTTAATTTAGCTAAAAGAATTTGCACCATTGTCTCTGACCCAACCACTCGAGAAATACGCTTACAAGATCTCAAAAAAACACTGTTACAACGCCAATATCCCTCCACACTCATAGATCTTGGAATAAAACGTGCCAAGGAACTTGACAAAAACACACTAAAAACCAACCAACATAATAACACTCCCAACCCCAAAATACTTCCATACATCTCCACCCATAACCCCAAAAACATCGAAGCATACACCACAATCAAACAAAACCTCCCCTTACTCACCACAGACCCGAAAATGAACAATATCATTAATACACACAAAGTCCTTAAATGCAAAAGGCAACACAAATCTTTGAAAACATTATTAACCAATTCCAAACTACATACACCACTTCCACCCCCATCAGTTAAAAAATGTGCACGCCCTAATTGTGGTACCTGCCCCTACCTACTTGAAGGCTCTGAATTTACCTTCAAACGAGGAACAAAGTTTAAAATTAAAACCAATTTCTCTTGTTCCTCTGGTAACCTCATTTATGTCCTCACTTGCGCAGGTTGCCAAAACTTCTATATCGGACAGACGAGCCTCCCATTGCGTAGAAGAGTAGCTGTCCATAAGGAACAAATAAACCTCCCTCAATACCGCCAAATTCCACTCAGTGGCCACATAGACTCTTGCGCCAGAAACAAAAACCCCAAATTCATTATATTCCCTTTCTATCAATGTAAAGACAGAATCTCCACACAAGAAAGAATCAACAAGGAGAATCTTTTCATAGAGAAATTCCAACCATTTCTTAACACACACACCCCTCAGTGACCTTATTTCTCTATGAACAGACACAAACTTCCTGTTGAAAAAAAGAGTTCATAACTCCAACTAAAAACACTTGTCTCCCCTTACACACACTTCCTGTTTTGACACCACATTTCCTGTTTAACACAAACTTTTAACCCTTTTTTTAAACCTAACAAAACTCTCAACTCTCATGCATCCTTATTTTTCCTACCAGTTTATACATGAACTACTATTGAACTACAAAAGCTCAAAGACAATATAATGTATGGGTATATTTATTTTTTTATATATTATTGTTTTATATATTATTTTCTTCAATTTGTACTTTGTAAAAAAAACATTTTCATTCTCCTTCTTCTTGATAATTTGCTTTTCGCAATGAAAACCGGTTAGAAGAAATCTTTATTAAAATATGCTTCCAGTTTAGCATTCTGGCTTTTTTTCATTTTCCTATTATTTCTCCACGTGCGGTTAACACAACCCCACTATTTACTGACTTATATATATATATATATATATATATATATATATATATATATATATATATATATATATATATATATATATATATATATTATTATTATTATTATTATTATTATTATTATTATTATTATTATTATTTGATGAAAACTCAGCTTATTTTGCTGGGCATGATGGAAAGTGTCAGCTGCCCACAGCCAGCAGACTAAGGTGACACTTGTTTACTGGTCATGTTTCAAGAACCCTGCGAAGAATTCTTACAGCTCCAAACAATGCTGGTATTTGAGTGCTGATACTTCCAAGTGCACCAATTACTATTGGTAACACGTCTACCCTCTCCATTAACCAAAACCTTCGTATTTCCCTCTTCAAATCGTCATAGTTGTTTATTTTTTCTTCTTTCACATTGATCCTGTTGTCACCGGGTCATGTTATGTCGATTATCATACATGTTCTTTCTTTTTTATTCACCGTAACAAAGTCCGGTTTCCGATGTCTGGTCGGGTGATCCCACAGAATTTTGCAATTCTCATTTTCGGTGCTTCTGGAGTTTGCTCATACCACGTCTTTGCTCTTTGTAGGCCGTGGTTTCCACAGAGCTCCCAGTGGATCATTCTTGCCACATTGTCATGGCGTCTTTTGTATTTGCATTGTGTCAATTTCAGGCATTCGCTAACGATGTGCCATATCGTTTCACACCTCTCACCACACATTCTGCAGTTACGGCTATCGGTAGTGTTGTCTATTCTGCACTTCATATAGTTGGTTCTTAACGCTTGTTCATGAGCTGCGCATATGAGTGTTCCTGTCTCTATCTTCAGATCACTCCTCGCCCATAGTTACACCTAAACAATTTGTTTGCCTTCCTCGACATACTAGTCCTTGAACTGTCAATTTGTTACTGTCCAAGAGAAATGTTAAATACAAGGAGAGCTGCGAGTGTTATGAAAACACTAAGTTTCTTTACAAGCCAACAAATCAGCGAATAACCACTATACTTGTAATAACTACACCACCCACATAGATACTCACAAAAGATACTGAATACTTATATATACGATAGGGTACTCAAATGAAACAGGAATTTTGCAATATTATTTTATTCACTTAGTTTTACATGTTTACACTTTTATTGCCTTCAAATTATTCTCCATTTGAAGCAATGCATCGGTCAAGACGCGTTTTCCACTGTTCGAAGTAGTGCTGGAACTCTTGCGAAGTGATGCTTTTTAACACCTCCGTCGTTTTTTTTTTTGCTTCACCTCTTCCACATCTGAAAATTCCGTCGCACCAGCTTTCGTCACCAGTGATGACATTCGAAAATAGTCCGGATCAATTTCCAACTGTTCTTTCACTTCATGACATATATTCAGTCGTGACTGGTTTTGATCTTTTGTGAGTAAGTGAGGCACAAATTTTGCTACAACCCTTTTCATTCGTAGTTCCTCGCTCAAAATTCGTTGGCAGGAGCTCCAGACTACACCAGTCATATCAACAAATTCGTCAATTGTTCGCTGATGGTCCTCCAAAATCAGTTCATGGATTTTCATGTTAGAATGTCAGACCGGATGTCTGGCAATATTTCTTCCTTCTGTTCGCGTTCTGAGTTCAAATCCCGCCATGGTCTATATGGATTGCAGACTTAATCCATCGCTTGATTTAACATTATCACATGGCACCTTTGGTGCCTTGAGCGGAGTTTCACTCTGTAGCTAATATTGGAGTAAGGTCTTGGGCTTAAAGACACCTTCCTCCCATCATTATTGGAGACCCTGTGAGGCGGCGAGCTGGTAGAATCGTTAGCACACCGGATAAATGCTTAGCGGCATTTCGTCCGTCTGCACGTTCTAAGTTCAAATTCCCGTGAGGTCGACTTTGCCTTTCATCTTTTCAAGGTCGATAAAATAAGTACCAACCTGTTAAGTGTTGGGGTCGATGTAATCGACTTATCCATTCAGCCTCCGAAATTACTGGCCTTGTGCCAAAATCTGAAACCATTATTGAAGGCCCTGTAGTCAAGGACACTACCTTCCCTCTTGACTAAGAATATGTAGAAACAAGCACTCGCTGATATAAACAATGCGTACATGCACACTTGTGTATACACACGTACATATACCGACATGCACACTGATTCATACACATACCCACACTCTCACACACACACACACATAACATACATACATACATACATACATACATACATACATACATACAATAGCATACATACTTGTATACACATAAACACATCATACAAATGCAGTGACGTAGCTGCACATTCGTACCACCCCACCATCAACACTACCACCATCAACACTACCACCACCACCACCGCAAACATCATCACTGCCACCATCATCACCACCACCATTCTCTCATCACCACCACTTACACCATCCGTATTATTGCTACTATCGCACCACTACCATCACCACTACCACCACCGTCACTACTACCACAAACGTTACCTTCACCACTATCACCATCACCATCACCATCACACTACCACCACTACCATTACCACTACCGTACGAAATAGATTTATTTTCTTTCAGTAGAAGCAGTTCCCAGAATTGGGAACGGAAGTGTGTGCTGTTCACTGCAGATAACCCTGTAAGAGGTCATTGTGTAGGTCAACCACCCCAAATATAGGTCTTCAGTGAATATATTAAAAGACAAACAGAGAAATATCGCAGCGTTTTCAATAGAACTGTCTACAGCAACTATTTACTACATCTTTTAAATTTGGCAACTTAACACTGTTCTATGGCAACACTATTGTTTCAAACTATACACAATTTTTACTGTATAATCTTACAGGTGGCTGCTACATCTGCTGCTGCTGCAGTTGTTGTTGTTGGTGGGGGGGGGGTATTATGACGACATTAATACAGGTGCTGTTACTGGTGGTGACAGTGATTGTTGCAGAGGTGAGACTTATTATTGTGGTGATAGCAGTGGTACTATTGTTGTTATTTGAGAGATAGCGGCGATGGTGGTGGTGGTGGTGGTGGTGATGGCGGCAGTGGCCATGGCGGTTGTGGTGGCGGCCGAGGCGGCTGCGGTGGTAGGGGCGGCGGCAGGGGCAGCGGCGGCGGCGGCAACGGCGGCGGCGGCAGGGGCGGCGGCGGCGGCAGGGGCGGCGGCGGCGGCAGGGGCGGCGGCGGTGGCAGGGGCGGCGGCGGCGGCAGGGGCGGCGGCGGCAGGGGCGGCGGCGGCAGGGGCGGCACCGGCGGCAGGGGCGGCACCGGCGGCAGGGGCGGCACCGGCGGCAGGGGCGGCACCGGCGGCAGGGGCGGCGGCGGCGGCAGGGGCGGCGGCGGCGGCAGGGGCGGCGGCAGGGGCGGCGGCGGCGGCAGGGGCGGCGGCGGCGGCAGGGGCGGCGGCGGCGGCAGGGGCGGCGGCGGCAGGGGCAGGGGCGGCGGCGGCAGGGGCAGGGGCGGCGGCGGCAGGGGCGGCGGCGGCAGGGGCGGCGGCGGCAGGGGCGGCGGCGGCAGGGGCGGCGGCGGCAGGGGCGGCGGCGGCAGGGGCGGCGGCGGCAGGGGCGGCGGCGGCAGGGGCGGCGGCGGCAGGGGCTATTTCTCTGACTTTTATGTTTGCCTACGCTAAGCTGGAGACAGTGTGAATTTTATACGATGGTGCTTTACTTCTGAAACATTCCGGTTTTGAGGCTGGTTGTAAATGGCCAACATTTCAGTGGCTGACAGGAGTTTTCTGAAACACTTAACTCTGTCTTTCATGTCCGGATGACGGCACTTTTTTCAGTATTATTGCTTCAATATGGCGGACGTCAACGGGTGTGGGCAACTCCTCGTGATATTCTGTGTCGTGTGTGAGTGTGTGTGTGAGAGAGAGAGAGAGAGTGTGTGTGTGTGTGTGTGTGTGTGTGTGTGTGTGCGTGAGTGTGTGTGTGTGAGAGAGAGAGAGTGTGTGTGTGTGTGAGTGCGTATATGTGTTCGTGTGTGTGTGTGTGTGTGTTCTTTAGCCTATTATGGTTTGTTGAATAGTTGTTTGTAAACCATAGCCGAATCTGATAACTCTAGTCACAGATTTCAGTGCTTCAGAGTGTTTTGTGACCTTTTTTTTCTTTGGTTATTTCTACCTTACACGTTATTTTTCAGATATTTCCTGATTGGAGCTTTTGTTGCATTCTGTAACAGTTTTAATTTATTTTTAGCGTTTTCATCACAAGTTCTGTTAATTTGCTCATTTCTTCTCACAACTACTTATCAGTTTTTCTTTTATCTTCTTCATTCTCTGTAGCTATTTGTATTAATTCACCAATATCATTTACAAGTTTTACGGTACCCATTTTACAATAGTTTTCTTGTTGCATGAGGTCTTTTCTTCCCTTTATTCGTAGCAAATATCTTTTTGCGTCAGAATTTAGGGAGAATAAATACCAATTATATTTTTCTCGTTTATTTTCTGCCTAATCTTACTAGTTTGCAAGAAATTCTATTGAGAATATCATAACTATGTTGCCTGGACAGCAATAATATTGATGCCTAATTTCTACTTTATATATCTAACTCCATTTTAAATATTAGTCTAAGGCGTCAATAATATTCTTCCTTGCCTTTTCTTTTATTGTGTATGTTGTATACTGTCTAGTTCATTGATTCCTAAGTATTTTCAAATCTGTATTTCGTCTAACTCTCTTATCTCTGGACATGAAACACACGAAGTTTATTCTTGACGAATATCATTGAAGTAAATGTACACGTTATCATTTTGTCTTTTCTTTGAAACACTAAGTTCAACTTGTGAAGATGATCAGTGATGTCTACCAACAAAGCTGAGTGTGCCATCTATTCTTTATCGCTCAACTTAATGAGAATTTCACTAATTTTGATTGGTGTGTTTTCTCGTACAGATCTGAAGGCACGTATTGTTAGAATAAGATGAAAGGACTGATCTAGCACAGACTCTTTTGGCAATCATCTTAAAAAATTATACAGTGGCTCATTATATTATGTATCATACTTTCTGAGTAGATTACAGAATTTTCAATGATTCAGTGTATCCGCGAGCGATTGCACATGAGTGGCTGAGGACGTGTCTGCGTGTCCGCGTGTCTATATATGAACAGACGTATTGTACGACAGTGATAACATATTTCATCTTGTCCTCAAACATATCAGAATAAAGATCCGGCAAGTTCTTTTTTTTTTTCTGGTTAATAAAATATTGGTAACTGATAGCATTATTTCATGTGTCACGATGATTTTCGAAGACAGAAAGGAACCTAGCTTCTTACCTCCATCGTTTTCTGTGCCCCAACAGCAATAAAGGAGAATATAAGTTGAACAGAGGTATTGACCTTCTCGATAGCTTCCATGAAATATTTAAAACTATTTTCTGTAGTTTCTCTCTTCAAAGAATAAAAATTAAGAAAGTCTCCTCTCACTTTCAAATCGTTATTGATTTCACGCGTGAAAATTACGCCCTGCGGGTAGTCATATTTGTGCTGTTATCAAGAGCATGAACAACTGCATCATTATTCTCTATCGCCTGGAAAAATTCATCATTCACATTCATAATATACAATGACAGATGATGAGCTGCAATGTCAGCTGAGAGATGAAAACATTTGTGTTTGTTTGGCAATTTTCGATCTGTGTAGTCCGCTAGTTCCTTAATAAGTTCAGATTAGCTCATGATGAGTACAGCTTCTTTATCTTAACAACAGTCCATGAAACCTTGAACGCAGCAATGTTCCTTCTGGCAGTCTGATCCATCGTGAAATAAGTTGTACCGTCTTTTGAGTTTATTCTTAAAGACTTTATGTTCCCTATTCTAGCGGAATAGTGAATACTTCGGTTTGTACACCTCTTGCCAAAAAGTGCTCACTAAATTTCTTCTTCATAATTCATGCGAAAATCAAAGATCACACACGCGCATACACACGCCCACACATACACACGCCCACGCATGCACACGTCCACGAATGCACACGCATGCACACGCTCACGCATACACATGCACACACGTGCGGATCCCTCCCCACCGCCTAATTACTAAGAATCCTTTTCCTAAACAAGACTGAATAGTTGATTTTCTCAATTGACTTTCTCCTTTTCACAGCGCAATTGAAGTATATAGATAAGCGCTGAGGAGACTTAACATTATCACAAATATACATTCACACAAATGAAATCAAATATACGGGAGTGTATTGAGTATTTCAAAAATTATGCACGGTAAGTATGAGAGCGTAGAACATCCGTGTGAGTGTATTTGACACCAAAATATTAGTTGGCAACACTGTACCCAAGATGAACAGCATACATCACTTGAAGCGTTGTGTCAGCTATGACATTTTCTAAGGATGGACGTCTGTTTATAGAAGAAGCTGCATCCAGCTTAAATAAAATGACAAAAATGACACAATGACAAAATGTTGTAGCTTACATAAACGTTTAATAACTATAAACACGCAAACACTAAAACTTCAACAATAAAACCACGTTTGTCTTTGAAAAATGACAAAGCTGACACGACATAACTGAGTGAACGTTTGAACAATAACCTATAATACTTTCACTTGAACCCTTTCATGCTGTTGTTGAGGAGATCAGTGCAGTTCTGATATTTTCATATCGAGTTCACTTGCACGAAAGTCCTATCTTGTTATCATAACTTTAACGTAATGTATAAATGAGAGTAACTGTCATACTTTTAAGAGAAAAAGAAGCCGTTTTTTAATTTAATGCGTCTTACTGGTACACAATTGTAACATATGCTGACTATAATAAGGCTTGGATATATTGATAGCACACTGTCAAAGTTGAATGTGGCATTGTTGGGGAGTATTTAGTAAAGTAATTTATGGAAACAATTGTAAATATTCGGACATGTGACACAATGTTCATAAAATTAATTATGATCCGGTGATAAAGAATCTATTTTATGAGTCCAATCACCAGGTGTTCATTCTGTTTCACTGAGCTGCATGATATTGGTAAAACTTAACATATAGAACATTGTTCTAACTAAACATCAACTAAGCATCTCCTAAACGTCAATTAAATATCAACTAAACATCAATTAAATGTCCAACTAAGAGTCAAATAAACATCTACATCTAAGGGTAAAATAAACATTAACTAAACATGAAATAAATATCTAACTAATCATCTAACTAAATTTCATCTAAACACCTAAACATCAACTAAACATTTAAACATCTCGAGTCAAATATTGATACAGAGGCTCCATATATTTCTAGGGTTTTAAATGATTGTAATAACTGCTATACATTTCTGTAATTTGTTTTACTGATCGTTGAATTATGAAATATAATTACAACACGAATAATTCCTGATTATTGTTTTCTATCATCCGTAATGATGGTGCTTTTATTTATCAGTCTGTGTTGTAACCGATATCCTGTTGATCACACTGGTACTAAGTGGGATGTAGGGTCTCCCTTTTCTTACAAGATAATTAAAAGTGTTACTCGCACTCTATTGTTAGTTTACAGATGTGTACAGCTCTACAAAATAACGTTGCAGTAATGTGCAGGCCTACATCAATATGCAACATTCCATTGTAACGCTACAGAAATGTGCAGATTTTCATTGTATCTTTGCAGCAGTGTGCAGTTTTCATCATAACGTTACAGCAATGCGCAGCTCTCCATTGTAACGTTACAGCAATGTGCAGCTCTCCGTTTTAATATTATAGCAATATGCAGCTCACCATTGTAACGT
The DNA here is from genome assembly GCF_046866305.1 of Octopus bimaculoides. Taxonomy (NCBI): domain Eukaryota; kingdom Metazoa; phylum Mollusca; class Cephalopoda; order Octopoda; family Octopodidae; genus Octopus; species Octopus bimaculoides. Next base: position 35,701,664 of record NC_142933.1, on the reverse strand, counting down.
TACAGCTGTGTGTACTTACAGTAACGTTACAGTAATGTGCAGCTCTGTATGGTAACTTTACAGTAGTGTTTTCCATTGTGACATTACTGTAGTGTGTAGCTCTCCTTTGTAACGTTACAGTCCACAGGTTTTCACTGAGGCTGCACAGTCTTATTGAAAATATGTATTCATTGAGAAAGGTCAATAAATATGTTAACCTTCATTTATTATCCTCAACCAGATCTGGAAATCTTATATTTCTAGTCTGATATTTACGACCATTAGTAACTTTTTTGTTGAATTAGACCCAGAACACTCGTTTTCCATTACGAGAGCAATGTAATAATAAAATTGCCTCCTACCAAAAGACTACCATTACATTTTCAATGAAATTTATATTGTCGTCTACATATTTTCTACCTGTAATGCTACAGACACTTTCCAATCCATTTAATTCAATATCTCCAATCCTATGATCTTTATTCTCTTATACCATTCCCATTTCTAGTCGTCTGCTTAGTTTTCTATGGAAATTTATTACTTACTTGGCTATTTACAAAATACGGTTTTGCAATTTGTAAAACCAGACAGATTGGCTAATTTAAGGAAATGGCACGAGTCAAAGAATAAATCAATGTAGAAGAGATAGCAAAGAAACAGATACAGAGTTATTTGCATATATATATATATATATATATATATATATATATATATATATATATATATATATATATATATATATATATATATATATATATATATATATATATATATATATGTTTGTATACGTATGTGTGTGTAAGAGTGAGCATGTGTGTGTGTGTGTGTGTTTATAGAGAGAGACACACGAGAGAGAAATATTGAGAAGGTAGAGAAGCAGAAAGATTAGCAGACATACGTTAGATATATACAAAGGCACAATTATATACATACATACATATATATCTAAATATATGTATATACATATGTGCATATACATATATATACATATACATACATACTTACTTACATGCATACATATATATACATATACATACATACATACATACATACATACATGCATACATACATACATGCATACATACATACATACATACATACATACATACATACATACATACATACATACATGCATACATACATACATGCATACATACATACATACATACATACATACATACATACATAACGATAATGATAATAATAATAATGTAAAAGAATTAGTCAAATGATCGGGGTAAGATGCAGTTTGTTAGTCTTTAACGTAAACACGACTATGTAGAGTATATAGATGACTCGATAATTGATCAGTAAATTAATTAATCAATTCATCAAATACCTATAACGAGATTGGCCTGAAAATTCTTACAAGATGACAGGTACAGTACCACTCCATTTCGAAAGTAACAAAGGTTGCATATAATACAATAATCAAATCTGTAAATGAATCGGATGAAAGAGGTCGTTGAGTACTACAATTGTTTCTAAAGCACATCGGATGCATGTTACGACGTTACAAAACACATCCGGTGTGCTTTTTCGTCAGGTACGAGTGGACTTATATATATATATATATATATATATATATATATATATATATATATATATATATATATATTTCAAATTTACGGAAAACTAAAGATGAAGACAGGTGAAGGTAAAACAAGCAGGTGTATTAATGTAAGACTCGGGAAGAATGGAAAAATCTTTGACGTTTTGAGCCTACGCTCTTCGACAGAAAGGATTGGGATTGAGAGGATAAAACGGAGAGAGACCCAAAAAAAAACGGAGTGAGAAAGGAAATGTGTAGGGATTAACGGTTCAACATGATTATATATATATATTCACACACACACACACACACACACACACACACAGCGAGAGAGAAAAATCATTTTAGTTTTAGTTTTAGGATGCATCTTGTGGATGCTCTAGAATGCATCGTCAGGGATGTTTCTGGTATCTCAAAGGATTTCGAGTCTTTCATTATTAGAAACACCACCCCTCGCCCATTTGATCAAACTGTGGTGGATAAAGTCCTGGTTTGCATTCCAATTACATCAAACTACTGGTCCTATCTCTTTATCCAAAGCCATCTACTGGCCTTCTTTGTAGCTTTAGAGATGGAATTTAAAGCCCTCCCCCTTTGCTGCGCCACCAACCCCAAATCCACTCAGAGCTTTGCAGAATGAACACACCATAAAATCTTGACGGCTCACTTTTGTTGCCTCGCAACGTGCCTGTCAGCCCTGGTTTGTGCACTGCTTTACGAGCCCCTGCTCTTTGGCGACCTTCTTCCATGTATCCCATGCCAAGATCACAGTGAAGTCCCCTATGGCCACCAGTTTGGTGAAATTTGAGAACTTTGTATCTGGGTGGAGTGTCGTTGGTATGATGTGGTCGTTCAGTTTTAACCGTTCCAGGAGATCCACTCTCGGCAGCTAGTCGGGAGCTGTGGAAAGTAGTAGGCATGGTGCTCATTGAAGTTTCAGGTACCTGAACGTCTTTCTGGCACTGAGAAAAGTGATGACCTCTTTCCGATTTGTGTGTGTGCGTGTTTGTGTGCGTGTGTATGCGTGTGAGAGAGAGAGTGTGTGTATGTTTGTGTGTGTTTATGTGTGTGTGTGTGTACGTGTGTATGTGTGTGTTGCAGGATATCTTTCTAGGCTTGTTTTTGTGATCAATAGTGGTTATAAACTAAGTAATAGAAACAATATATCGAAAAGAGTCTGATATTTTTATATGAGTTTATAAAATTGCTTTATTCATCGTTAAATTTTTAAGAATTTATGGGGGCAAACATGTCATTGAATTATTTATTTACTTGGAATGAAGGAAAATAATTATAAAGGAAAAGTAGAACACTATGGGATAATAGTTACAGAGAAAATTTAACAAATTCCTGGAGCAAAATTTGAAGACCGTTGCATTCTTTATTTAGATAAAGGTCAACAATTCAAGGGTAAGTTATAGACATAAGTTTATAGTAAATTCTGAAAATACTACCGTTAACTTTGATATCTGCGTCAAATCTGGTAATACTTAGTTCATTTATTGACTTGAATTTAAAGAGTGACACACGTTTTAAGTTGAAATGAAGGAAGCTTACTTGATATGAAGATATTCCAATTATTACATGTGTGAATATATTTTCGAGAAGTTAAAACTTGAATCGATAAAGGTAAATCAGAACCTGTGTGACTGATCTATATTTATGGGTTATAGAGTTTAGCTAAGTTGAAGAAATTTGTGAAGTTATACGAAATTGAAAAGTCTAAGAGTCGTAAGAATATTGTTGAATTGAAATAAGGATAGATTGAGTGAAAATGATAAATAATTGCAATCATTAAACATAAGGGACAGTAGGTAACTTAAGAGTCTTTTCTACCATAGGCACAAGGCCTAAAACTGTGTGGGAGGATACTAGCCGATACTTGCTTGATCACGAAAGGATGAAAGGCAAAGTCGACCTTGACAGGATTTGAACTCAGAACATAAAGACGGTTGAAATACTGCTAAGCATTTTACCCGGGGTGCTAACGATCCTCCCAGCTCGCTGTCTTAGGTAACTTAAAAATATTTAGTTTCAAATTTTGGCACAAGCCCAGCAATTTCGGGTAAAAGCCTAATCGATTACATAGACCCCAGTGCTCAGCAAATACTTATTCTATTGTTCACGAAAGTGGACCTCAGCAGAACTTGAACTCAGAACGTAAAGACGGACGAAATGACACTAAGCATTTTGTACTGGACGGACGTAATCGGGCAAACATTCATGTGAAAGTATCTACATGCTCATATCTACCGAGAAACCAGATAACAGCGTGATAAAATATTGCAACATTTCCTTATACAAGTAATGAAAGTAAAATAAGTATGGAATGGAAGGCGTTGAAAATACATCTTAATATAAAAATACAAGAGGAGAGAAAGGTATACAATGGGTTGACCTAGTCTTGCACAAATGCAAAGCTTTATAATAACATGCAAATAGACATAATGCATGCACAAACGTAAACTATACATAACTTACATGCACCACATCTAATACATGTGTGTATATGTATGTCTGTATATCTGTATGTTTGTGTGTGCATTTATTCTATTAGTGATTATAAATACATTTATGCATACGTGTATATACACACACACATATATGTATGTATATGTATATATATATATATATATATATATATATATATATATATATATATATATATATATATATATATATATATATATATATATATGTATATATATATATATATATATATATATATATTATAATGTTAGGGCATTACAAAATCCGAACTTACAAGGAAATACAATTTGATAATATCAAATTGAGTTGTATATAGAAAAATATTTTTATAATTTAGAGAAGAACCACCATGTTGCAACTCGCACGAAGAAGGAGATCAGACACCATCAAGAAAAGTGTACTATACAAAACTAGTTTAAAAATCTTTAAAAAATTCATATATTATACACACACACACACACACACACACACACACACACACACATAGAGATGATATATATATATATATATATATATATATATATATATATATATACACATACCGCAGGCTACTCATCAGGCTAATCTATATATCTATATTACATCAAAGATGAACTTCAGTCTTGCTTGGTTATTTGCAATGTTACACAGCCAAACTGACGCATAATGGGAAAATACTATGAATTAAGGTTCTCCTGAAATCTGAATACAAACAGATTAAAACAAGTTTCGCCAAAATCGAACCAGTGGTTCTTGATATATTGGGGTATAAATACCCAAAACTGTGCATAATGGTGAAATACTCCGAAAATAACTTAACCCTGAAAGGGAAAAAACTCTAACTTTTTGATTAGACACATTACTTTCAATGCTTTGAAAGTACGGTACCATTGAAATGTGAATACACACGGAATAACAGAAGTTTCGCGTAAATCGGACTTTGGATTCCAGAGATATACGGTTTTATCGGGTACCTTGAACTATTGATGACCCAACAGGTCACGGGTAGTCTACTATATATATAGGGTGGAAACAAAGAAAATGGAGAAGAAAAGGATGTAATTAATAGTTTATTTGTAGGTTACAAAGATGACAGTTTTTTTTTAAAAAAACGTAATAGTACAAATAAATTGATTACAAGCTGAAAGCTCAAAAAAAAAATTAAAATAAGAAAAAGGAACCTACATATATGTTTCAGTCCTATCGCATACGAATTAACTGTATGTTAATTGGCGCCTGATGAACATACCCATGTACGGAAACCTTGAAGCATGACTGATGACTTGCGCTGTGATTTTGTTTAAAGTGTAAAGTGTAGTACCACACCATGAGTCACACTCTCTCGTTCGTGGCCATCTTCAATCCAATGGCAAGATTAGGTCAAGGCGACTGAGGAAGGAGATGGACGCAGTAAATGGCAAAGATGTCTTACTTGCCACATCTTGCTCTCTACATTCCATAATGCATTGCTGCAGACGCCTTCCTCTACGTTGAACCGTGAAGGTTTCCTCTGCAGAGTCCGCCGGCTTCAGTCTTCACAAGAATAGATAGGCAAGCCCTTGCCTAAAGGATAGCTCGTAAGCTCATCTTCAAGTGTTGTAGTGTTTGCAACAATTCTGAAACAGCATCTGCAGCGTCGTCCTGGGTGTGTGAGATACGCTCTAATGTGTTGTGTGCCGATGATTTATTTAAAGCCAGAAACCGATCTCAGTTGACGTATTTCTGCTTCTAAACAAATTGATAAAGTGGAGTGTCGGTAACAGTAGTTTAAACTACAGCTCCTATAGCCAGTCGTTTAACCCCTTCTCATGTTGACCAGAACTCGGTACAGAACACAGCTTAACTTTATTAATACATTTGTAAGTGTTCATTATAGAATGGAAAATAATTGTCTCAAAGTTTTGGTACACCGCCAGCAATTTTAGGTGGTGTGGAAGGATAGTCGATTGCCTCGAGCTAAGAGATCAACTGGTACTCATTTTATCAACTCCCGGAAAGATCAAACACAAAGTCGACCTCGCCAGTATTTGAACACAAGACATAAATAGCCGGAAGATATGCTGCTAAGCATTTTAAATGGTGTGCTAACGATTCTGCCAGCTTGCCGCTTTAAAATGGAAAATTATAAGCATGTATCGTTGCCTACCATACAATTTCTTCTTAAAGCTACATATTTCACTCGGACTGCAACAGAGGGAAAAAATTAACGACGCCACATCCTGTTTCGTCTTCTATGAAATATTTTGAACGTTTATTTGTATTATCATGAAACTTTTAACTTTAACAATTTTATTTATGGTTTTCCGTTCTAGTTTAAGTTCAAAACCTAGAACTTAGTGCATGTTACTCCATGTAGTGAAAAATCTTGTTTTGTGTCTGACTTCAATTATTAGTTTCAAAGCTGAAGTTATGTGTGTATGGATTTCTCTTTATATAACAACAAAAGTTATATTTTCATAACATAACCTACATTTCAGAGGTCAGTCACTAAAGTTACTCAGAGTTATTGAATTATTCTTTTGACACCCCCATTCTAACTGCCGACTTTTGCAGATATTATTTCAGCTAACCGGTGCACTACGCTGCATAAAGATTACACACTGAATTTCTTTCTACATATGTGTAACTTATTTTTATTTTTATATTATTTTCAGATAGTTTCTTTTATCAAAAAATGTGACTAAGATCAACTGGTAAGATGAACCATTCGTGAAAATAATCCAGTATGCAATGTAAATTCCTTAAATATATATATTTATGTCATATGTTTTCTATAAACAAAATGTTTGCTTTTGACAATGCGTCAAAAGCATTTGTAGGGAACGAACTGGGCGGCCTTGAAATGATGGGTTTTCTATTTAAAGAGATCAGTTAAAGAAGCAAACTAACCAAAATTTGTCCTCCACTTCTTCCCAAGTCACCTATCGCTGTTCATACAAACAAAAATGCATGCATGTGTAGAATTACTTTAAAAAACTGGCTTTACAATTATTATCAAAATACAGACTTGAGGTGTTAAGTTCGCTTCTGCTTTACTATTAACCAACTGATAAGTTAATTGAATATAGAAATGAACTACAAGCAATGCATGTGTTTTATTAGCCCGAGGGTACTATCAATACCACCAGAAATTGCAGTAACATCTTTTTTTTTATGTAAAAATTTTTTATGTAAGATTTTTCAGTCAGGAATTTTGCAAAACAAACACAAAAACAATATGTGCATGTGTGAGTGTGTGCGCCGGCACACACACGTGTTTATGTTTGTATATGTTTATATAGAAATAGATAGAGGGAGACAGAGAGAAAAACAGCGTGTGTGTGTGTGTGTGTGTGTGTGTGTGTGTGTGTGTGTGTGTGTGTGTGTGTGAATAAGATGGCTTCTATTTATGTTTATATAGTCATGTGCAACAAAATGCCTGTCCAGCAATTAAAACAAATTTCACTGAGCATAGACATGATTAAGTGCACTGCTTCCCCCACTCTAGTGGCTCGGGGTTGATCCTCATCAGACGAACAACAAACACACAAAGCTAGTTTAACTATCCTTAAATTAGTAAGTCTTTTCAAAGAAACATTTCCTAAAGACGAAATAGAATATTTCGATGCACGGAACACAGCTTGTCAGTTTGATTGGTTCCGATAATGAAGTCCTCTTGACTTTTATCCTGTCTGGAATCAAAAAAAAAGAAATAATAATAAATTCTGCTAAAATGACATATAATGCAAATGATTGAAAACATTGAAAGAAAACACAGGCCGAGTAAGGGGAGAGAGGGGTGGGCAAACAGACAGACGGACAGACAGAGAACGGAATATTAAGATAAATGTCTTCGAGTGACCTTTTATCAAAAAATAAAAGTTAAATGAAATTCACTCTGACGAATAATTACAGCCAAGAACTTCAGGCACCATATGCACGCATACGCACTTCACAAGACAGATATGCACTCATAAATACGTTTAAACTCACAAACGTAAGTACTCACAGATACAAACACACATGCACGCACACGCGCGCTCACACGCACACACACACACACACACACACACACACAAATACATACATACATACATACATACATGCACATATGCAAGGGAGAAAAAAGAGGAGTAATGTGAAGTAAACAAGAGTGAAATAGTATGAATGAAAAGGGAAGATATTTTATCAGAATAAGTTGGGAATTATTTGTAGATATAACACACACACACACACACACGCACACACACACACACACACACACACACACACACGCACGTACGCGCACACACACACACACACACACACACAGATATACAGAGGGAATATAGATAGAGAGAAAGATAGATAGATAGATAGATAGGCAATACACAAGCACACAATCCCTCATACACACATATGTATGTGCATACATACATATATATGTATATATGTATGTATATAAACGTACAAACACACACATACATATATGTGTATGAAACGTATATACAGTACATCTGTGTGTGCGTGTGTACATGTGTGTGTGTGAGTGTGTGCATGTGTGTGTGCGCGCGCGTGAGTGTGTGTGTGTGTGTGTGAGCGCGCGTACACATGTAGAGCTTCTTAGTACATGTATTAAGCGAAATGTTACCTGGGGCACAATTCTTTGAAAACGTTCAAGTTGTGTTACTTTGGATTGTCAAAGGTTTCGCAGTTTTTGATATACGGTAAAACCTTGAAAACTAAGAGAAAAGTAAGCAAAGTATAATCTGCTCAGAATTAGAATTAGTAACAGCATCTGTAAAAGTTTCTGAGGTTTTTGATAAAGAAAAATAAATGAAAGAAACTGAATAAAATCAAAAGATACCAAATCAAAGATACCGAATAGAAATAACCATTATAGGATAGTTGGACATTATTACGTTGCCTATTATGAAATATTATGAAATGAAATACGAAGGAACAGATCAGTTGATATAAACAGATTATGTGAAAGTCGAATGTTAGAGTGTTTAAGTGGGTGCTTATACATTGCCAAAATTTTAGTACAGTATGTATTTACAAAGTGGTGACATTTCGCGAAGAACGCAGATCTTATAATTTGGTTATTCACGGAACTGTAGAGGTTATTCAATATAAGTCTCTTTTCAGTTGCATGTAAGTTGCACTTATTGTTATGTTAATCTATGGTCTGGATCCCTTTAACATTATCCCGTGTGATTTCAAAAATCAGCATTACGTTCTTTCAGATACCACGTATAATTCGAGTACGTTGTTCCTATATGTCTAATGAGTGATATGTAATTGATATAACGTTGTTGAAACCTACATTACATCATACTGCTGTAGTAGTTCTTCAGACGTATAGAGAGGAAGGGAAGAATAACTCAAGTGGACTAATGTTAACGTATAAATAAAAAGATGTGTGAGTGTATACATGTGTAGATAGATAGATAGATAGATAGATAGATAGATAGAGGAATATATATATATATATATATATATATATATATATATACTAGCAGAAATACCCGGCGTTGCCCGGGTTAAAGAGAATAATGAAATCTAAAAACGCCGTCTAGACTACGCATCATCTTTATATATAGAGATGTATATACACACACGCACCCAAACACACGTATATATATGTATATCAATATAAATATATGAAAGTCAATGAAGTTTCGTAAAAGAAGGTGATCATGTACATACTTTCTTGCTGTTGTGATTATAACACCTCATTGTAAACTATGTTCCTTGTTTTCCCTTGTGGAGCATATACAAATAGGTTTTTTGTTGCTGCCCACTCTTGAGCAGCCAACATACAGTTGTCCATGTGAGAAGCAGGGCTCTTCCAAGAGAAGACCAGCTACAGACAGTGTTTGACCCTGATATTTGTTTATGGACATGGCAAAAGTCACACGAAGGGGGAATTGTAGTCTGCTGAATGTAAAAGGAATGTCTGCTCCTGATGGAGTAAGAGGAATTCTTGGAATAAAGACGTCATCTCCTTTTGCACATCCAGAAAGAATGGTAGCCTCGATAACGTGTGACATCATTTTCTAAATAATGCTCATCTGTTATGTTCGGGTTAAAATTTCATCAACATCAAAAATATATGAATTTTCATGGGAGTTATGGCCGTTATGCAAAGAATATAATTTCCAAATTTCATAAAGATCCATTCAGTACTTTTGACGTAGTTTTGGATAAGAAAACAAATGACTAATGTGTGTGTTTGTGTGCATGTGTATGTGTGTGTGATGGGTGTATATATGTATAGATATCTGTATGCATGTATATATGTATATATGTGTACATATTACATGTACATCTATATATATATATATACATCTACACATATGTATACATATACATGTATGTATAGATCTATATATATATACATATACGTGTACATCTATATGTATACATATACATCTCTCTCTCTCTCTCTCTCTCTTTCTCTCTCTCTCTTTCTCTCTCTCTCTTTCTCTCTCTCTCTTTCTCTCTTTCTTTCTCTCTCTCTCTCTCTCTCTCTGAAAGTATCTGTCATTACAGTATCGAAATGGTGTACATATACATGTATATGTATACATATACATCTCTCTCTCTCTCTCTCTCTCTCTCTCTTTCTCTCTCTCTCTTTCTCTCTCTCTCTTTCTCTCTTTCTCTCTCTGTGAAAGTATCTGTCACTACAGTATCGAAATGTGATTGTTTCAGTTAGTGGAATAGTTTCATTTTTAAAGTGAAAGTATTTGACATAAGTGTTTTTGTTTCACTTTTGACACGTAATATTTAAATAGTGGAGGAGATATTATGTTGCCGTGTGCTCGAACTCTGCAAGAAGTTAATAATTTTTTTTGACTAAAACACAACTGGAACCCTAAGTAAGGCATGTGTAAAGTTTGAATGAAATTGGTTGCGTAGTTCTCGAGTTTTAGGGATTCACACAGACAGACAGACAGACAGACACACATTCTCATTTTTATATATATAGATATATGGACGCGCAATGGCCCAGTGGTTAGGGCAACGGACTCGCAGTCATAGGATCACGGTTTCGATTCCCAGACCGGGCGTTGCGAGTGTTTATTGAGCGAAAACACCTAAAGCTCCACAACTTTCTCTCACTCTTACTTCCTGTTTCTGTTGTGCCTGTAATTCAAAGGGTCAGCCTTGTCACACTGTGTCACGCTGAATATCCCCGAGAACTACGTTAAGGGTACACGTGTGTGTGGAGTGCTCAGCCACTTGCACGTTAATTTCACAAGCAGGCTGTTCCGTTGATCGGATCAACTGGAACCCTCGACGTCGTAACCGACGGAGTGCCAACAACATATATATATATATATATATATATATATATATTTTAAAAAATAACGTTGACCACTAACGTGGACAATTAATGTGCTAGAAATATATCACATCTTGTGTCTCAACATGTTGAGAACAATTTAGGTCTTAATAGACACAAGATGTGATCTATTTCTAGCACATTAATTGTCCACGTTAGTGGTCAACGTTATTTTTTTTAAATGTACCTTAATCCCCTGAGATTGCAGATACTATTTCTGAATCTCTTTGATTCTTTAGATGTGCTGGCCTCCTGATAATTAATCGATATTAATTAATATATGATTAATTACCAGACTTTATAATTATATATATATATAGGCGCAGGAGTGGCTGTGTGGTAAGTAGCTTGCTTACCAACCACATGGTTCCGGGTTCAGTCCCACTGCGTGGCACCTTGGGCAAGTGTCTTCTACTATAGCCTCGGGCCGACCAAAGCCTTGTGAGTGGATTTGGTAGACGGAAACTGAAAGAAGCTCGTCGTATATATGTATATATATATATGTATGTGTGTGTGTTTGTGTGTCTGTGTTTGTCCCCCTAGCATTGCTTGACAACCGATGCTGGTGTGTTTATGTCCCCGTAACTTAGCGGTTCGGCAAAAGATACCGATAGAATAAGTACTAGGCTTACAAAGAATAATTCCCGGGGTCGATTTGCTCGACTAAAGGCGGTGCTCCAGCATGGCCGCAGTCAAATGACTGAAACAAATAAAAGAATAAAAGAATAAAAGAATATACATATATTCTTTTACATTATTTACATTATTTACATTTGACGGATATTTGTCCTCATCTTGTTTGTTGTTAACGCAACGTTTCGGCTGATATACCCTCCAGCCTTCGTCAGGTGTCTTGGGGAAATTTCGAACCTGGGTTCTCATTCCTAACGATGTTACTATTATTATATTATCATTATTATTATTATTAATCAGGTCGTTGCCGTGAATCGAACTCGGAATCTAGGGGTTAGTAGCCCGCGCTCTTAACCACTACGCCATATGCCCGTGGGCAATTATGGAGTGGATTTTAGGGCTTATAAATCTATTATTTTTCTATCCTTCCGCAATACCGGTTCCCATATGCTATTCATATCTGCACTCGGTCTGCTTAGGAGGTTGTTGTGTCCTAGCATATGTGCTGCTTCTTTTAGTTTTCGTATTTTTCAGTGTTGTTCCCTGTCTATTATTTTAACTTCATCCCACGGGTGGAGGTGCTCTCCATTTTACCATACATGATCAGCTATACCTCGTGTCACAGCTTTGCGATGTTCTTCTACCCTTATTTTGAGGGGGCGCCATGTTTCGCCTTTGTATAACCTACCACAGCTGCATGGGATGGAGTACACGCAGTTTTTGGTCATATTCTCTTCTGTTGGTGGTTTTACCCGAAGGAGATATTTGCGAAGCGTTGTATTGCTCTTGAATACTGCCCTGATGTCATATGGGCCGCATATCTTTTGTATCTTTTCGGAGAGGCCTTTCACATAGGGTAGACAGACTGTAGACAGTTTATTGGTTTCATCCTCTCTTTTCTTCATAATTGGAGTAGATAGTATGTTCTTGGGGTAGTTGTTTCTTAATAGATTGTTACTGAGCTTGATCATTTCTTCGTGGTGGGTATCACGATCGCTACTTATATTCTTTGCTCGATGTTTTAGGCACTGAGCAATTCTTCTCTTTACACTGTATGGATGGTGGGAATTGAAGTTAAGATATCGTCCAGTGAAGGTTGGCTTGCGATATACGGATGTCCTGAATCCATACTCGGTGCGTGTTATTAATACGTCCAGGAATGCCAGCTGATTGTTCTGTTCCTTTTCCATGGTGAACTGTATGGATGGATTTATTGAGTTCACATGATCTAACAGCATTTGGACATCTTGCTGGTGGGGCCAGAGAATAAAGGTGTCATCAACGTATCGCAGCCATAGGGTTGGTTTTAGTGGTGTTGATCCTAAAGCCAAATTCTCGAATTATTCCATGTATATATTGGCTATTATCGGTGATAATGACGAACCCATAGCTAAACCATCTTTTTGTCGATATATATCAGTGTCCATACTGAAGTAGGTAGTTTCTACACAGAAAGTCAACATTTCCATCAAGTTTGTTATTGGTATACTAGTGCGTTCTTTTAGATGGGTGTCTGTCAATAGTTTTTCTTGAATCACCGATAGTGCTTCACCAGTTGGGACTTTGGTGAATAGACTTATCACATCTAGACTCACCATCTGGTTGGATTCAATGGGGGTATCCTTGATCAATTCTGTGAAGTGGGTGGAATTCTTCACGTATGATGTTGACTTTCCTGCTAATGGACTGATTATATCCACCAAGAAGCGACTCAGTGGATGACATGCTGAACCTCTACAGCTCACTATAGGTCTTAGTGGAATGCCATCCTTGTGAATCTTAGGGAGACCGTACATGTGTGGTAGTTTACTGTAGTGTTGAGTCAGCTGTCTGTACTTCATTGGTGTGAAGTGATCCTTGTTCTTGATCAAGATCTGTGACAACTTCCTCTGTTTTCAGAGTTGGGTCTTTCTTTACTCTACTGTAGCTACCATCACTTATAAGACTTGCCAATTTTTCGGAGTAGTCAGACTTGTTCATCACCACTGTGGCATTTCCCTTGTCCGCTGGGAGTATTATGATGGAATTGTCTCTTTGTAGCCTTTTGATAGCGAACTTTTCTTCCTTAGTGATGTTTGGTTTGGGAAGTTTCGCTTTTTCCAGTACCTGTCTCACCTTCCACCTTAGTTCATCTAGCTGAGCTTTTGGTATCTTTACGGCTATCTCTTCAATAGGGGCTATTATGTCCAAGTATGGAATGCGCTTGATGGTTGTCGCAAAGGACAACCGATTTCACAACGATATGGTTGTGAAGCGAAGTTTTTGTGAGACCGATTTCACGACGATATGGTTGTGAAGCGAAGTTTTCAATCACACTTCCATCCCTGCACCTGCTACTAATGTCTTTTTTCTCTGAGGAATTTGTGATATTCTTCAAGCTATTTCAACTGATTAGACTAACTCTTTCTTTTTCTCCAGCATTTCCCTCCTACTCTCTGCAATTATTTTTTCCCCGCCTAATCTCCGCTTTTTTCCTATTGTTAAGCCATTCATTCTCCATTTCTTTCATCTTCAGACCACCCTAATATCAGCCGTCAGTCTCTAATTATGGCTTCTGTTTTCTTTGGTTATTTTCTTCTTTTTCTTCTTTCGTGTCTTGAATTTGTAGCTTACTCTCGACAATCTTTCTGCTGTCCTGTTACCTTTTCTCTTGACAGCATTTTCTTGCTCCTCATCGTTTTTCTAATACCTCCCTCTTTTTATTCTTCTTCTTCCATACCATCATCTATAGATTATCTTTTCGTGTGGTAAACATGAAATATCAAACATTGAGAAGGTTAATCGTCGTTTGCATCTGCATAAATCAATCACCAAGTATAAGCATAAAACTGGTTATGTTAGTGAGGTGTGGTGAAAAAAAAATGCCATAACGTTTTTTTCAGATTTTCTCATTCTTCACTATAGAACTCGGCTTCAGACTTGAGATATTTCTTCATGTCATTGTGATACACTGACCTCAGTTGAATCGACTTAAATTAATTCTCGCTTCTTTTCATAAAGCATCAGAGTTGCAACAGAGCCACATGAGGAATGCTAATCAGATATGTTGTAGCAGAGGCGAGAAAGAAAGTAAAAGTAATCTGCAGGTCAAGATTTTTTCATAAGTTTTGTAGCATGAACTATGCTTTCTATATCGAACTCTTTAGCTTGGTAATCAGCTTTCGTTGATTAATCTCTATCATCCTCGTAAAAGAAAATTTCATTATCGTTAAACTGACACTTGCTGAGTATATGACTTTGAACTAACTTCATTATCAATGTATGGTTTATCTCTTCTTGCAGATGTGGGAGTTTATCCCCGCTAGCAAATATAGAATTTATATTCTCTAAATAGGATCACTGTTCTATGAAGAGTTTCTCCTGTTTCATCCCACTTGGCTTGTTCCATCACTAATAGTTGATACGTAACAGTTACTAAAGTTATCTCAAATGCATTAACAATAACGATTATTATGCTAATAATAATAATAACATACGCGCTGGTTCAATATCATTTCTTTATTATTTAATGTGCTGGTTCTACCCCATGAGTTCCGAACGGAAAGTCCACCCACCATCACATCGGCAGCGAAGAAGAGCGCCACAGAACCCTGGAGTGGCCGGACAATACCCACCTAGGATCCAGAGAACAGCAATCAGGTGAAAAAGATGGTTGCACACGCCCCTGGCGGGGCAGAATCCGCACACTAAACAAACGATCGATTATTTAATTAGCACATTAAACAAATAATTGATTACTTAATCGGTTAGATATTTAACCAATTGGCTAACAATAAAGAACCAATGCGTGTGTTATTACTACTGGCAAAATGACCCTCCCAAGACACAACAATATATATACATATATATATATATATATATATATATATATATATATATATATATACACAGGCGCGCAGAAGTAGGTGTGTGGTAAGAAGCTTGGTTCCCAACCACATAGTTCCGGGTTCAATCTCACTGCGTGACACCTTGGGGAAGTGTCTTCAACTATAGTCTCGGTCCGACAAAAGCCTTGTGAGTGAATTTGGTAGACGGAAACTGAAAGAAACCCGTCGTGTATATACATACATACACATATATATACATGCATATACATACATATATATATATGTGTGTGTGTGTGTGTGTGTGTGTGTGTGTGTGTGTGTGTGTGAATTTGTGCGTCTGTGTTTGTCCTCCCACCATCGCTTGACAACTGATGTTGGTGTATTTAGGTCCCTGTAACTTAGCAGTTCGGCAAAAGAGGTCGATAGAATAAGTACTAGGCTTACAAAGAATAAGTCCTGGGTTGAATTTGTTCGACTAAAGGTGGTGCTCCGAAGTCGCGTATTGTCCATGCCTTCGAAACGCGGAGTAGATGAAACAGGGGCAACTGACGAAGGGGTATACTCTTTATGATGCATGTCTCATTTCTCTGTTTGTTTTTTTTTTTTCGTTGTTTGAAAAAAAGTTCGTTTTCTATGTTTTCGTTTTTATGTTTTCGTTTCTCATTGTGTTCAACGTTTTCTTGATGTCCTTTACCCATATATGCATGTATATATACATATATATGTAGATATGTACATATATGTATGGATATATGCATACATTTATATATTATTTATATTATTATTATTATTATTATTATTATTATTATTATTATTATTATTATTATTATTATTATTATTATTATTATTATTATTATTATTATTTTATGTTTGACTTTTGTTTTGCATTTGTACAAGCTGGATCCAAGTCTCACCCAGAGACCTCAAGAGACAACAAGTTAGAAGTTCATGTAGGTGTTATGCCTAGGGTACCATATATTTGGATTTGTACAGTTTTGTTCAAGTGAATGTTTAAGAAACCATAAGAAAATTATGTGTTTGCTTTAAAATTTGAGATCACATAGACAGTATTTTACGTAGGATATGGGCAGTTCCCATGAGCACTATCTTTTGAACTTCAGCCATTTTGGGGTTTCCTGGTATCTGAGCTAGGTAGTAATCAGCCCGTTTCGCTGTCATTCCCAGGGCACCTATGACAATAGGTATTGTTTTCGTCTTCAGATTCCACATTTTGCTAATTTCTATTTTAAGATCTTTATATTTGCTCAGTTTTTGGTAGGTCTTGACAGATACGTTTATATCGATTGGGACAGTCATATCAATGAGGAGGCATGATTTTTGTCTGAAGTCTTTCAGTATGATGTCTGGCCTATTTGCGTCTATCTTTCTGTCAGTTTGAATGGTGAAGTTCCAGAGGAGTGCAATGTGATCATTTTCAAGTACTGGGGGTGGTTTGTGTTCCCACCAGTTTTTATCATGGGGCAAGTCCAGGTTTTTGCATATTACCCAGTGAATATATTGTGCAGCTCTATCATGCCTGTTGAGATACTCTGTAGGCGCAAGCAGACTGCACATGGAGACATGATCGATGGTCTCATTTTGTTGTTGGCATATACGACATAATGGGGAGCTGCCGTTCTTTAATATGTTGGCCTGGTAGTTCTTTGTAGGTAGGCATTGATCTTGGGCTGCTATGATAAACCCCTCTGTTTCTGATTTCAAGCCAGAGGCCATTAACCATTGGTGGGTAAGGGCTTTGTCAATATCTGCATTATTCACTCTCTTTAGGTATTTGCCATTGAGAGGTTTTCCATGCCATTTTTCAATCATAATATCTAAGGCAGCAATTTTTGCACGGGTTTTCAAGCGCTTAGCTTTTTCTGCAGGTGTTTCTAGTTCGTCTAATTCTTGAATTTGTTGCAATTGGAATTCACTTAGATATTCCTTTGCCTGTTTTGTTACTGAGTAAGATGCTTTCTTGCTTTCATGTTTTAAGACAAGTTTTAGCATCCAGTCCTCAGAGTTTTTCAGATAGGTGTCTAGGCCAATTGTGGCTACCTTCATTGATAATGCCAGCTGTAGAAGTCCTCGGCCTCCCTCTTTTCTTGGCAGATAAAGACGTTCTATATCTGCCTTAGGGTGGTGCATTCTATGCATTGTCAACAGTTTTCGTATTTTTCTGTCAACATTACATATTTCAGTAATTGACCAGTTAACGATATTGAAACTGTAAGTCACGACTGGTATGGCTAGAGCATTGATCGCTTCGATCCTGTTTCTCGCGTTCAGCTCTGTCTTCAGTATTGCTCTCACCCTGCGATAACATTCTCTTCTGATCCTTTCCCTCATCACTGAGTGCTTGATATTGTCCCCTTCAATTACCCCTAGGTATTTGTAGCTCTCCGCTGGTTCTAACTCTTTTATGACATTTTGCTGGTCAAGGTTCACATTAGATGTATTTGTCATTTTTCCTTTGATAAAGGTAGCTTTTGCACATTTATCAAGGCCAAATTGCATCCTGATGTCATCACTGAATTGTTTAACAATCGCTAGTAGGCCTTTGAGTTGTTGGTCATTTTTTGCAAAGAGCTTTAAATCATCCATGTAAATGAGATGATTTATATTTTTATCAAATATTTTATAACCATACTGTGCATCATTGAGCAATTTTAAGAGCGGTATTAGGGCTAGACAGAAGAGGAGTGGTGATAGTGAATCACCCTGGAAAATGCCACATGAAATTCTTACATCTCCAGCATTTAGAGATTCATTGTCATTGTTCAACATCAGTGTGGTTCTCCATGATCTCATACTTACAGATAAAAAGTTTCGCAGAGTAGGAGCTATTTTATAC
>NC_142933.1:35668038-35678038 GCF_046866305.1 Octopus bimaculoides | reverse complement strand
GGGAAGGTCATACTACTGCTAAAAATTATGACACACACGCAAGCATGCACACACACATACATACACGCACGCAAACGCACACACACACGCAAATGCACACACGCACGCACACACACACACACACACACACACACACACATACATAAATATATATATATATATATATATATATATATATATATATATATATATATATATATATATACACATATAATAGAAATATTTCAAAACGAAAATAAAAACTACACGTGGAATAGGTATGGAGGGAAAGTAAGAAGAAGAAAAGCGAAAATGCACATTGGACATCAAAAAAATAAAGGCTTTTTTATGAAAAGTAACGATAAATATACACAATTAGATGAACTGAGGTAGAATTAAGAGGAATAAAAGTCATTATTTTGAATTATTAAAGGGATTCAAAGTCATACCGGTTTCATCAATTACTGTTCACTGGCTTTGATTGCGCACCGATTACCAAACAGTGTTGGGTCTAGTAATCCCTGATATATATATATATATATATATATATATATATATATATATATATATATATATATATATATAGTAGTCTAAAAATATGCGAGTCAGAAAAATCAAGTACTTATATATTAAGTAATTGAGTGGACGTTTTATTATTTATAAAATACATTATATTCTCCTATCAGCTATTTTACCAATCGGTTTCATACAGAAATTGAAGATAACCCCGACAGTCATCAGGGAAAGTTGAAAGTAAAAGTATAGCATGGGTTCTTTCCCACTGGAAGTTTGAAAATATTACACCTGATCAGCTGTCTTACAGCTGTTCTAAAAGCTAGAACGAAATCATCCAGGTCAAAAGCCATGGAAAAAATTTCTTTCGTTCATTAGAGTTACTCACCTTAGATTCAGAGTCAAAAAAGCCCATCACCGTGGGAGATATTTGCTTATAGAGTGGGATTGGAGCCGAGGTAAAAATATGTTGAGATGGTGGGCTTAAATTTTATTGTATGATAGAGTACTACCCGCCCTTAAGTCTAAAATTAGATTACCCCTCTGGTCAGATACCCAAGAGGTGGTTGGATGGTTTAAGCTTCTAGAAATTAGCAAGAATAGTAAATTCTTGCAATTAGATATGGTGAGTTATTACGCTACTATTAACCCGATCGTCCTCAATAAAGCCCTGATTTATAGCATGAGAAATTCTGATTTGTCCCCACACGAAATAAATATAATACTTGCCGAGCGAGCCACTTTAGTAGATTTTGGTGGTAAATTATGGAGTAGATTAGATAGGGAGAATGCTTTTGATATAGCAATGGGGTCATCTGACTCTGTACAGTCTCAGACCTAGTTGGAATATATATCCTATCATTAATCCAGTAACTTTTCGGAAGTTACGAGAGTCTATATAGGGATGACACCCTATTCTTTCTGGACAGAGGTAGTTAAGTATAATTAGAAAGGCATAGGAAATATTTCTTTAGGTTTTTTTTAAATTTAGGACTAAACATTACTATGGGAAAGGATTATCGTAGAGTAAATTTTCTTGATGCTACCTTCTGTCTTGATACTGGATTATTTGAACCATTTCATAAATCAAGTGATCATTAAGTACATAAATGTAGCATCCAACCATCCACCCTCGAAAATACGGGGATTAGTTAAGAATATTTCTACAAGAATTTCTAGATTATCCGCTAATGAAAAAATTTTCGAATCACATGCAGCTTATTATAATGCTGCTTTAGCTAGAGCTGGGTACCGTGAGAAAATTCAATATATACAAGGAGCAGGCATACACAACTGTCAATTCATCCAATAGTAACACACGTTGTACACCATCACAACTACGGTATGAGAACTTACTCAGATCGAGAATACAGGTCAGGACGAATTGGTCAAAGCAATGAACTACCAACGAAAACTCATAGACACACACGACACAATAATTTACTGCTCATAACACAGTAAATTGTTCCAATCCTGTACAACGCATTAGATCAAATAACCCAAACAACAGATATAAAAATCATGATGTCCTCTGGTTCAACCCAATTTTCCATTCGCATGTTTCAACCAAGATCTCTGAATAATTTTTTGCCGCTTTAGACAAATGTTTTCCTAAATCTAATAGGCACCATGCTATTTTTAATCGGCGCACAATGTTTACACTGGGCAAACAGTTGATTCGTTTAAGAATCGTTATCGCAACAATGTCGCCAGCTTCAAGAGAATCAATAAGAGATATTCAATATCTTTGGCCAATTTTGTGTATAGCATAAATTGGTCCATAGTAAGGCACGCAAAACCATACAGTATCATTTCCAGGAGATGCCGACTTTGCTCCGACGAATTCCTATCTATTTTAGGTCATTAATAGAATTTCTGAAAGACTCTCAAGATGCCTGCGTGCTTATAAATGTACCTTCACAGTGCGAATGAATTTGAGTAACTGTTAATATAATTACTTTAAGGTATGGATAAATTAAGTTTACCTTTAACTTCTCCATTCTTATAAACACCAAGCAGCTATTTAACTCGCTATGTGAACGTGTGTGCACCAGACCACACGTGTGCGTATGCTTTCATCTTCGTGGATGTTTGTATGGGCGAGTGTACATACGCCATGCAGCTTGTGCGAAGGCGTTTATACATACATATCCGTCAACGGTCATTTTTAATACTTTTCTTGCTGTATTGCGCGTTCGTTTCGTTTTTACCTCTATTTTTATCTTCTATATAAATGAAGATATATCCTTTAATTTACTGCTTTTCTTTACACAAAATTAGAAGATACATTGCGGAATTGTTATTTTAACGGATTACATCTTTTGTCTTTTTGCCGTATGATGGTATAGACAATCAGATGCCAGTGTTTGTATCGGGGATGCATCCATATGGTCTTGAAGCGAGTTGGAAGACGAAATTTGGTATTCGTAATGGATAAATTATGTTCTATGCATAGACTTAGTAGCAGATGTCCATTGGAGTTGCAATTCCCGACACCTTCCTTACCGCTGACATTTTCCCATAGGCGTTGACTCTTTCCTACCCTTGCATCGAAATTCCCCTAGTAGCAAGAGTTTGTGGTACGTTGACAGTGATATTACTTAGTTGTTGGTAAAATAGGTTCTTTGCTTCTTCATCAGCATCAAGAGTTGGAGCGTAAGCAAAAATGAGAGTGGTGTCATTCTCATTTGGAAGTGGTAACCGAAGAGTCATTAGTCATTAGTTGATGGCAATTGGTGTCGAATAATGGTCTCGTGTGATGCAGATTTTAATAGTAAAACCGATACCTTGGATTCTTCTCTCCCCTTCGTTCTTGCCTTTCCAAAAGAACGTATAGCCAGAACCAGTTTCTTCGAAACTTCCTTCGCCTGAAAGCCATGTTTCACTCAGGGCTGCAATGTCTACATTGACCCTAGCCTGTTCTTTTGAGACTAGAGCTCTGCGTCTTTCTGGTCTGTCGGCGCTGTCAATGTCAACAAGAGTTCTAACATTCCATGTTCCGAAGATCATTATTGGCTGTCTTAAGTTTTTTGTTGTTTCAACCGCATGGTGGATGGCCTACAGGGTGCAGTTTCCCAACTGGGCAGTGGTAGCGACTTTCCATGCTTAGTCCACCTTTTCTAGGACCTTCTTCAATTGAGTTGGACAACGATACTCTCAAAAGAACCGCTCAAACACGAATGTACGACCAGACTTCCAAGTAGTCACTGGATCTTTGGAGGGCGATGTACGCTACTTTTCGACGTGATAAGTCACACATCAATTTCACACATTTCTGTGAAGCCACAACTCCACCTTACAAGCAAATACGTCCTATAACGAGAAGGTTTTTTTTTTCTTTTACTTCCAATCGTAACTCAAATGAACGAGAAAAGCTTTTCAAACTAGGTTTCAGCCAGGACGATTTCGCTCCGGTTTTTACAACAGTAATACCAGATGTAACACTTTCAAACCATCAATGGCAAAGAACCCACGTCATACTTATCCTTTTAGTCTTCCCTGGTGATTACTATCTTATCTCTCGTATGATACCGATTGGTAAAGTCGCTCATATAAGAATATACAACCGCATATACATACAACTACACCTATACACAAATATATTCACATACAAACATACATACGTATTTGTATGAAGATAAATATATATACATATATATATATATTTACATTCGGACATACTCAAACACTTCATATATACATTCGCATCAAATGTTTAATTACTTCTACATAGATATTTAACAAGGTACAACTATGTATATATACATGTGTGTGTGTGTGTGCGCGCGCGCGCGTGTGTGTGTGTGTTTAAAGTGTCTGGATGTACATTTTGTATATGTACATCTAAAAATATATGTATATGTGTAGCAAATATTCTTATGTAACTGTATATACACTATCATTCATTGATGAGAATGTTACATGCTTATATATGTATGCAACTACGTAACAGTTGAGTTTACATATGAATATGCATATTTTAATTAATGTGTGTGCTTACATAGGCGTATATATATATATATATATATATATATATATATATATATATATATATATATATATATAACTGAGAATGTGTGTCTGTCTGTATGTATGTGTGAAACCCTAAAACTCGAGCACTACCCAACCGATTTCATTCAAATTTTAAACATGCATTACTTAGGGTCCATGAAGCGTTCAACTTCTTGTCTAATGCAGGCCCGGAACAATCTTTTGACT
Organism: Octopus bimaculoides; assembly: GCF_046866305.1. Classification (NCBI taxonomy): domain Eukaryota; kingdom Metazoa; phylum Mollusca; class Cephalopoda; order Octopoda; family Octopodidae; genus Octopus; species Octopus bimaculoides. Next base: position 35,673,328 of record NC_142933.1, on the reverse strand, counting down.
TCTTCTGTATTACGTGTCAAAAGTGAAACAATAACATCTATTTTGTAATGTGATTTAATTCTGTTTCACTGTTATTCTTGCAATTTTAATTCTAATGCGATAACACTAAGATCATCTTATGTTACACATTTACCATTCAATTACCAGTTAATAATTATCGTAGCAGTTGCAATGTTGCAAGGTATTTACAATTAGACATTAACCCTTAAATTAACATTTAATGCATGTGCTTAATCTATATATATAAAATTCTTTGTCTCACTGTCTGTCTATCTGTAATTACAACAACGAATGGGTAAGTACGTGATCACCTCTTCCTTACTAAATCAGATGTAGTTTTATGTATGTATATAGGATGTTGCCTTTCTATAGTCAAATATAGGACATTTTATACCACTATGACGACAACGTTACATTTTGTATATGAGCGTGTATGTGCCTGTCAGTGTATGTGTGTGAGTATATGAATGTGTATGTGTCTGTCAATGTATGTGTGTGAGTTTATGAATGTGTATGTGTCTATCAGTGTGTGTGTTTCCGTGTTGGACGACAACGTCACATTTTGTATATGAGTGTGTGTCTGTAAGTGCTTGTGTATGAGTGTATGAGTGTGTGTTTCTGAGTGTGTGCGTGTGTTTCCGCGTTAGGGATGTTATTCAACACACACATCTATACATACATATACACATGTAACGTGTGACATGCGTGGATGTATGTCTGTGTGTCTTTCTCTTACTATATAGTATTACACCCCACGACTGTCAATATGTAATCTTTTTCATTTCCATTAAAACAATATAATATTTCATTGACATAATCTTCCTATAATCAACTATAGTACAGGACATTTTATATCAATGCGTATATGTCTCTGTGTGTTTCTGTTTGCGCGTTCAATACGTACGAGACAGTGAAGGACATTTTATACCACGACGATGACCTCACAATTAGTATATGAGTGTATGTGTGTCTGTGAGTGTATGTGTGTCTGTGAGTGTATGTGTGTGGGTGTATGAGTGTGTACGTCTCTGTGACTGTGTGTACGTTACCGCGTTAGGTACGTTTTTAAACATACACACACATCTACACATACATATACATATGTGACGACTGACATGCGTGAATGTATGTTTGTATGTGCCTCTCTTACTATATGTATGTGATTGTATCTGAAAGTGTATGTGTGTATCGTCACATTTTGCATATGAATATGTATGTATCAGTCAATGTGTGGGTGTTTGCGGGTTCGTTACGTACGTTATTAAACACGCATACACACATCTACACATATATATACATATGTGATGAGAATGGCTGGAGGTGAAACTCTCGACAAAAAACAATTAGGTGGTACGTCCAAGGTATATAAAAATACATATCAACCGTTCAATTACCAGTTCATTATTATCGCAGCAGTTGCAAGGTTGCAAAGTATTTACAATTTGCTTATATTTGGTTAATTGACACAGCACACAAAAATACATACATACTACATACAACTGCTTACAAAAATAGAGATTAATGTATATTGCTTTCTATGTTCATAGCACGTCAGATGGAGTCTCAAGATAGAAGAGAGTTGAGACTTTCTCAAAATCAACAAAGGCATGCTGCAGCACGTGAAATAGAGTCTCAAGAGAGAAGGGAGATGAGACTTACTCAAGATCAGCATAGGCATGCTGCAGCACATCAGATGGAGTCTCAAGAAAGAAGAGAGATGAGACTTTCCCAAGATCAGCAAAGGCATGCTGTAGCACGTCGGATGAAGTCTCAAGAGAGAAGGGAACTGAAACTTCCCCAAGATGAACAAAGGCAAGCTGTAGCACTTAATGTTGAATCATTAAAACAACGTTTAGCACGTCAGATTACACAGAGGTCCAGTAAAATAGCTCTCAGAAACAGACCGCGTACAAATTCGTTCTTCACAACTCCTGGAGCTGATTTCAGATATGATCCATCTTATCAAATTTATAATTCTGTCCGAATCGGTGTGTTAAACTCAAATTGTCGGTTCTCCAAAACTTTGAAAGTTACTCCACAAATGTTTTATCGTTAATGCTGCAATTTCCCACCTCACTTCTTTCAGTATAACTGTAATATATATATATATATATATATATATATATATATATATATATATATATATATATATATATATATATATATATATATATATATATATATATATATATATATATATAATATATATATATATATATATAAAGGGCATTATTACAGAAAAATAATAACGCCACACAGTGGACTTCTCAAAATAACCACATTTAGTACCTAATGCGAGGAAAAAACCACCAACAGAAGATGACCAACGTTCTTTTAAATTAAATGAATTTAATTGTGTATCGACCGATTTCGCGATTACTAGAATGAATCTAGATTTCGTTCATCAGCACAATATTGTCCCAAAAATATATATAAATAAACAGAATTCTCACCTCACCAAAACCGAACAACTACGTATCCGACAGAGTAACGGGAATGAAGTTTATCTGTATATATCTTCATCAAAGAAGCGGGAAATACTTCCGGGTTGTTTTTGGGTACCCATGTGGAGACAGGAATAAAAAATTCAACATTGAATGTATTCCGTGTATATATTTGATAAATAAATTCAAAAAAGGATAAAACTTTTTTACAAGAATTTTATCAAGAAGCCAGTGTGTAAAAAAATTCATACGGGAAATTTCTATTCCCAAGAATATAATTATTCGTTTATATTTATATAAAGGGCATTATTACAGAAAAAATAATGCCCTTTATATAAATACTAGCAGAAATACCCGGCGTAGCCCGGGTTAAAGAGAATAATGAAATCTAAAATCGCCGTCTAGACTACGCATCATCTTTATAGAGAGAGATGTATATACACACACGCACCCAAACACACGTATGTATATGTATATCAATATAAATATATGAAAGTCAATGAAGTTTCGTAAAAGAAGGTGATCATGTACATACTTTCTTGCTGTTGTGATTATAACACCTCATTGTAAACTATGTTCCTTGTTTTCCCTTGTGGAGCATATACCAATAGGTTTTTTGTTGCTGCCCACTCTTGAGCAGCCAACATACAGTTGTCCATGTGAGAAGCAGGGCTCTTCCAAGAGAAGACCAGCTACAGACAGTGTTTGACCCTGATATTTGTTTATGGACATGGCAAAAGTCACACGAAGGGGGAATTGTAGTCTTCTGAATGTAAAAGGAATGTCTGCTCCTGATGGAGTAAGAGGAATTCTTGGAATAAAGACGTCATCCCCTTTTGCACATCCAGAAAGAATGGTAGCCTCGATAACGTGTGACATCATTTTCTAAATAATGCTCATCTGTTATGTTCGGGTTAAAATTTCATCAACATCAAAAATATATGAATTTTCATGAGAGTTATGGCCGTTATGCAAAGAATATAATTTCCAAATTTCATAAAGATCCATTCAGTACTTTTGACGTAGTTTTGGATAAGAAAACAAATGACTAATGTGTGTGTTTGTGTGCATGTGTATGTGTGTGTGATGGGTGTATATATGTATAGATATCTGTATGCATGTATATATGTATATATGTGTACATATTACATGTACATCTATATATATATATATACATCTACACATATGTATACATATACATCTCTATCTCTATCTCTCTTTCTCTCTCTCTCTTTCTCTCTCTCTTTCTCTCTTTCTCTCTCTCTCTCTCTCTCTGAAAGTATCTGTCATTACAGTATCGAAATGGTGTACATATACATGTATATGTATACATATACATCTCTCTCTCTCTCTCTCTTTCTCTCTCTCTCTTTCTCTCTTTCTCTCTCTGTGAAAGTATCTGTCACTACAGTATCGAAATGTGATTGTTTCAGTTAGTGGAATAGTTTCATTTTTAAAGTGAAAGTATTTGACATGAGTGTTTTTGTTTCACTTTTGACACGTAATACTTAAATAGTGGAGGAGATGTTATGTTGCCCTGTGCTCGAACTCTGCAAGAAGTTAATAATTTTTTTTGACTAAAACACAACTGGAACCCTAAGTAAGGCATGTGTAAAATTTGAATGAAATTGGTTACGTAGTTCTCGAGTTTTAGGGATTCACACAGACAGACAGACAGACAGACAGACAGACAGACAGACAGACAGACAGACAGACAGACCGACCGACCGACCGACAGACAGACAGACAGACAGACAGACAGACAGACAGACAGACACACATTCTCATTTTTATATATATAGATAGAAGATATACGTGTACATCTATATGTATACATATACATCTCTCTCTCTCTTTCTCTCTCTCTCTTTCTCTCTCTCTTTCTCTCTTTCTCTCTCTCTCTCTCTGAAAGTATCTGTCATTACAGTATCGAAATGGTGTACATATACATGTATATGTATACATATACATCTCTCTTTCTCTCTCTCTGAAAGTATCTGTCACTACAGTATCGAAATGTGATTGTTTCAGTTAGTGGGATAGTTTCATTTTTAAAGTGAAAGTATTTGACATGAGTGTTTTTGTTTCACTTTTGACACGTAATACTTAAATAGTGGAGGAGATATTATGTTGCCGTGTGCTCGAACTCTGCAAGAAGTCAATAATTTTTTTTGACTAAACCACAACTGGAACCCTAAGTAAGGCATGTGTAAAATTTGAATGAAACTGGTTACGTAGTTCTCGAGTTTTAGGGATTCACACAGACAGACAGACAGACAGACAGACAGACACACATTCTCATTTTTATATATATAGATAGATAGATAGATAAACGAATAATTATATTCTTGGGAATAGAAATTTCCCGTATGAATTTTTTTACACACTGGCTTCTTGATAAAATTTTTGTAAAAGAGTTTTATCCTTTTTTGAATTTATATATATATATATATATATATATATATATATATATATATATATATATATATATATATGACATGTTACGATAAAGTAGAGAAATTTGAAAAGACAACACGAAACCGGTTATTTCTCCAAATACAATGTTTATATACCAAAAAATATTATAACATTTTTCTGACATAATTTAAATATATACTTTAACCATGTAACACAAGCCTTCTGTAGTTTTTTCACTCTTGTTTATCTTTTATACATCCAACCACGTGCTTTCACATACCAACTTTCTCACCTATATATATATATATATATATATATATATATATATATATATATATATATATATACAAACTATGCCATTTTAATCCCGAGCATCGCCATATATGTATGTATGTATGTATGTATGTATGTATGTATGTATGTATGCA
>NC_142933.1:35655538-35663038 GCF_046866305.1 Octopus bimaculoides | reverse complement strand
TGAAAGAAGGAGTCAAGTGTAAATCGGTTTTCATTGATTAAGGCTGGTCATGTGATCAGATTTGCTACAGGTTTATGGACTTCTGTTCTTGTACTACTGCGGTGAAGTTGGAGGCATCTCAGTCCTAGTTTATCACTGTTAATTGTAGTCTACGAGAAAGGTATTACCGGAAAATCTACGGACAAGTACGGATTCGAAATACGTAATTAACTCAATTCAAAAACTCAAAAATTTGATATCCAAGTTTATTCTTCTGTTATAGGGGTACGATTTTGACATTGCACCAGTTTCTTCCAAAATGTGTTGAATAACCACATTAAATCTTTTACGTATCTTGCAGACAAAATAAAGAACACACCATCACACTCACTAATCTCTTAACTAATAAAATCACTCTATCGCATACAACGCCATAAACACAGAAGTAAGGGAATTAGTCCCTAACTAAAAATAGAAGACCGCGTTGATCGCCTAGCTATGATACAATGTCCTATTACATTAACGATTACAAAGCCAAAATCATCTCTAACCCCCAGTATAGGTAAATTAATACATCTAAAAGCAAATTAAGAATAGTAAATGTTTGTTGACGCTTTCAGATTCAAGATTAGAAGCATTACAAGACTATAAAAATGGACCTACAGTTGAATCTACAAGCACATGGATCTAAAAGTTGTTCCACGGCATTGAAAGCGAGTTGTCTTGCGGCTTGACCCAATTCCTTCCATATTTAAGTTCCTTATCATGAAAGTTACGGATTTCAGAAGGAAATTTACCATAAATACCGATCTAGGTATCAGGATCGAAATTAAACGATAGGAAATCATTGTTACACCACGACGGTATAACGAAAACGATGACAGGTCGTTGTTCGACGACTCTACGGGAGCTATGGTGTACCTGAAGTGGCGGATATTGAAGAACTGTTTATCTTTTGCGGCATCCGAACATTTATCAGTCCTCTTAGCATTATCATGTGTTACGAATTGTCACATTGTAAATAGATTTAGAAATGATTTCACAGGAATATATAAGAAGACTAGTTTAAATGACCATCGTCACTAACTTAATGATAACCAACTTCTTGAACAAAACTAGGCTTAAAGACAAGCAAGCACTACAGGAAGAAAAGTAAAGGCACAATTTATATCCCTTAAAATTGCAACCCCCCACCGACCATAATTAAGAACTTTATGACCCCCAATAAGTAGGAAAGTGCCTGATGTATCCTTGGTTAGACAGAAAGGATGTGAAAGTTCGTCGAATGGATTATACGAGTATTTAAAGGTTCAATCTTATCACATTATGATATGCCGATTGTAGTTGAGAGTTACTTAAGGATAGGTGTCAGTGGAATACTTAGCTACTTCGAAAAATAAAATTATATAAGAAACTATGAGGTAAGATTGACCGATTGATGGTGTCTAAGCCAAAAGTGAGATAATGGATGATTAAGGATGCTACTTTGTATATCCGTCTATGATTGTTTAATAAACGTTTGATATCTGTTTGATCCTGAAGTGGTAGCAGCATTTGCTGGTCAATTTACACCTTCGTTATACCTTCGTCACAGCGCTGTGCTTTATTCGTCATCTGAACATTTTCCGCTTTTTACAAAATAAAGTCTTGTTTTTATTTTTTTTATCCATCACAGAGCAAAAAAAAGAAGAAAAAAAACGAAACAAAACAGAAAGTAATAATGAGCATGACTTCAATAGACAGTGGGAAACTCATTCTTTTTATAGCGGAGCCTTCAGAAAAACAATAGTGCATTGTTTGTGAAAATAGCTTCTCATATAAAAGAAGACATGACCTTAATAGACAAAACACAACATGGGACTGAAATAAAAGGAAAATTGAAACCAGTGTTTGCGACAGAATTACAGAACGAATATGTGATTAACAAAAGGAAGGAATTAAAAGAAGACAAAATATATTTGTTGATATAAATGAAACTTTTTGCGAGGAAATTGATTTAACGGCGGTCATAAACCATTCTATGGAATTGATTTAGCATTAACCAAAAACCGGAAGTGTTTCTCCCATAGAGAAGAAATTCTTGGGCCCTTGTTGCCAGATATTTGCAAGATGTCTTTGTGATAAAAACATCGTAAAAGTAGACGAGATTTCTTTGCTAAACAACACAGGAGACACAACTCTCTCGTAAAGTATTTAAATTCCTATGTTCGAATTTTATAGACTTTAGATTTGGGTGAATCTGCCGATATATGTGATATAGCTTAGGTAAGAATTTTCATTAGAGGAACTGATGGTCATTTTAGCGTCTATTGTGAGAGGCACCGGCTTTCTCGAGGACATGTTCCGAGTAGATTTTGGAAACTGAAAAATAAAAAAAAAACTTCATAATTTTTCCAATAGAGAAAAATGAACTGAGCAAAGAAAGAGCATGTGACATTTAACTATTTTATTTACTATTCTTATATAATGTAAGCAGCCGTTTAAATTGCCTAAATTTAAAACCACAAAGCAAAAACAAATTATTTAGCTTAGTAAATGACACCAAATTATTCTGATGAAATTAAACTGTTCATCTCAGCAAGAAAATGAGAATTTGAACCAGTTTATGACTTTAAAAAATCAGTTTTAGTGCATTCACTCTGCGCATAAAGAGCAGAATGTAGGGGTAGAGGATAATGGAAAACATACAATATGCTGAAAAAATCTTAGGTTATTGCAAGATTGATATAAAAGTCATTTTCATGATTTTGCTAAAGAACACTACCTTCTCATATTTATAACCTCGCATTCATTTACTGAACAACAAAAGAGCTCATGCCAATGTATACTAACGTACAAATGGGACTTACTGACATGAGAATAATTTCATCATTAAAAATGAAAGTTGATAAAATTATTCTCATATAAATAAGTCCTATTTTGTATGTTACTAAACATTGTCATGAGCGTCTTTTTTTCCCTCTTATTTAGTTCAGTAAATGGATGTGAGTTTATAAATGAGAAGATAATTTAGTGTTCATATCATTAATTTCTAGCTACCATTACTTTATGAACATTTTTTTTTTAGAAATGAAGAAATTTGTCCAGTATTATATATGCCGTTTCGAAACGACGTATAGATTTGTTTACAAATATTTCTGTCCCGCAAAATAATTAAAATATGATGTGGGGTCACTCCGGGGTGATTAAAATTTGAAGAATTCTCTGATGCTCTAAATAATTCATTTAACTCCATGCATTAAAAATTTGACTAAATCAAAACACATTCGAAATTCTCTAAAATTGTTTACTAAATATATATTGTAAGTCATTATATCTACATTGGATTAAAACCCGACCTATGTTCTCAAGAAACACTTCTGCAAATACCGGTTATCAATTGTATATAGTAGATGGTTTATCTTTAAGAAGAAAACTATCCATACAAGTTGAAATTCCTGCTTAAGCATATTAGTCGCAGTGTATGGAATTATTAAAGCATAGTTTGTTCCTGTTCGAGTTCTTTTATGACTGTGTCAACATCCAACACCAATGAATGTGAGGTCTTCAATTTCTATTATTATCATCATCATTATTATTATTATTATTATTATTATTATTATTATTATTATTATCATTATTCAGTAGTTTTATTTTTATAACGTGCTTTCACTTCACTACCGAGCGCAGCTCTGTGTGACTTGGGTATGTGCTGTAGTTTGCTGTGATGCTCTTATGGTTTATTATTATTATTATTATTATTATCATTATTATAAGCACATGAGTGGCTGTGTGGTAAGTAGCTTGCTTACCAACCACATAGTTCAGGGTTCAGACCCACTGCGTAGCACCTAGGGCAAGTGCCTTCTACTATAACCTCGGGCTGACCAAAGCCTTGTGAGTGGATTTGGTAGACGAAAACTGAAAGAAGCCCGTCGTATATATGTATGTGTGTGTGTGTGTGTGCCAGTGCCCCCCCCCCCCAACATCGCTTGAGAACCGATGCTGGTGTGTTTACGTCTCCGTAACTTAGCGGTTCGGCAAAAGAGTCCGATAGAATAAGTACTAGGCTTACAAAGAATAAGTCCTGGGGTCGATTTGCTCGACTAAAGGCGGTGCTCCAGCATGGCCGCAGTCAAATGACTGGAACAAGTAAAAGAGAGTAAAATAGAGTATTATTATTATTATTATTATCATTATCATTATTATTATTATTATTATTATTATTATTATTATTATTATTATTATTATTATTATTATTATTATCTTATATATAAATCCCGTTCTGTCTGCTTTTTGTGCGCTTATAACTCGAATATTGTTCATCAGATCGCGCTGAAGTCTTAAACATGGATACATGAGAAAGCGGGACGTTCCGTAATCTAAAGATTTTCAAAATTGTCAGTTTCAAAGTGAGAATCGCTATTTTTGTAATCCTTTTGTCCTGTTTTTTCCGCCATCCTGTTCATTAACCGACGTTCTAAACAATTTATTTCTACGTTTTCACATTTAAATGACAGATATATGTAAATAAAGCTTGTTATTTGTAAATACAGTCTCATTTTGATTTAAATATTAGACCGCGAAAAACTATATTTATTTCTGCGTTTTCACACGTTTGTAAGTGGCTAAAAAAATCAATATCACCCTAACTTTAATTAACTGTAATCAACCAAGTGCATTCGCGGTCAAATGTGTTCTTATGTCTGTTTTTCGTGCAATAAACCAGCTGACAGGAAAAACTACTAAGAAAAGACAGTTACTTTAAGTGAGCAAAAAAGTGAAAATAAAGCAAATAAATAACTGGTGATTACTCAATTTTCTGAAGATATTCTCAACAAAATTCAACTGAAAGTAGAAAAGACTAATTGATTGCTTATAAAACATGAACATTTTGGGGTGGGGTTACATCTAAAACATTGCCTAACGTTTCTCATCCAACTTTAAAAAATAAGCGGTATTGTTCAATTTTTGAGATAAAATTGATTTGCAAAAAACATGCCTTATGTTATTTTATTGCACATTGTGTTATTTCACCCTCCGAGTTTCAACTCTTTTTGTGTCAGTTTTTGAGAGAAGAGACTTCCCTGAGCATTTTTGCGCCTTTATTGGGTAGCAGTTTCTGTTTGCCTGTCCATCGGGTGATTAAAACTTCCATTTATATTTTTATTCGAAACTAATGTTACTTATCTCGTAGTTCTTACCACTACGCCATTGAAAATCGAAATAAAATACGTAATGCAACAGTCGTCAAATGCGAAAGCCAAAGAACTCTTTATTGCTTAAATATCACTTGCAGCATTCACTTTGGAGATAAAACGTATAGGTGTCAACATGAGGTATGTACTATGGAAGAGTACATTGTGAAAGTGTTTGAGTGCAAAAACTTTAAGATTAATTATGATGTCCGATTTCACTGGAAGTTGTATATATTGTGGGCTGAACAGCTTTCCTTCATTTTATTGGCCTCATGACAATTTTGAAAAAGTTCACTGTGTTAAGATTCACTATCAATCAATTTTCCTTATTTAGAAGAAACAGTCAACAGCTTTAACGTCTCAGGAATCTTTAATGCCTTAACCAAAAGTAACAACTCCATACAATCACCAAACATCTTCACAACTTAACGCCATCTAAGTTAACACTCTTCACCTATACAAACCGTCTAATGGACGAGGGGTGCGTTTGCTAGTTATTATAATTCAGTAGTCTTATTTTTATCATGTACTTTCACTGCAGCTCTGTGTGCCTTGGGTATGTGCTGTGGTTTGTTGTGGTGCTCTCATTTTTACTGTATTGAAAGTGTTTTACGTAGGATGTGTGTGGTGCCTAGTAGTGCTATTTTTGTATGTTATATATATTTGTCGCTCTTGGTGTTTTTGTTATGTATTTGAACATTTTTTATCATACCTACTGCGCCTACTATGATAGGAATTGTTTCTGTTTTTAGACTCCACATTCGAGTTATCTCTATTTCCAGGTCTTTGTATTTTGAAAGTTTCTCCATTTCTTTCGGAGAAACGTTATCATCTGTTGGTATTGATACATCGATTAGAAAGCATTTTTTCGTGATGATCTCTGACAACTATATCCGGTACATTGGCCTTAAATTCTCTATGTCTGTGTATAGGCATATCCCAGAGTATGGTTGCTTTCTCATTTTCTGTGACGTTTTCTGGCGTGTGCCTATGATTATTATTATTATTGTTCAGTAGTTTTATTTTTATAACGTGCTTTCACTTCACTACCGAGCGCAGCTCTGTGCGCCTTGGGTATGTGCTGTAGTTTGCTGTGGGGCAAAGTTCAAAGAGCTCTTACCTCTGCTGGTGACAAGGGGCCTCTCACTCAGAGTAAAAGGCAGACTGTATGATGCATGTGTACGAACAGCCATGCTTCATGGCAGTGAAACATGGGCAGTGACTGCTGAGGACATGCATTATTATTATTATTATTATTATTATTATTATTATTATTATTATTATTATTATTATTATTTCAAACTTTGGCACAAGGCCAGCAATTTCAAGACAATTTCATTTTGTCTAGTATATTGTGTATTTTAGTATATAGTATATTGTGTGTTGTGCCAAAGTTTGAAATCAATGTATATGTAGGAGAAAAGGGACTCAATACATACAGTATATATATGTAAATATGTGTGTGCATATGTATATATTCGAATTATGCAATAGAAGCAGCTCTAGATTAAAATATTATTATTATTATTATTATTATTATTATTATTATTATTATTATTATTATTATTATTATTAAGGCAGTGAGCGGGCAGAATCGTTAGCTCACAGGGTAAAAATGATTGGCGGCATTTCGTCTGTCTTTACGTTCCGAGTTTAAATTCCGCCGAGATCGGCTTTGCCTTTCATCCTTTGAGTAGGGGTGCGGGGTCGATAAAATAAGTACCAGTCAAGTACTGGGGTCGGTGTAATCGACTTACTCCTTCCCCCGAAATTTTAGGCTTTGTACCAATATAAGAAAAGATTATTATTGTTGCCGTCGTCGCTGTCGTCGTCGCCGTCGTCGTCGTCGTCGTTGTTTTTGTTGTGGCGGCTGCTGCTGCTGCTGCTGCTACTGTGGTAGTTGTATATGTTGCTGTTTTAATTGTTGTTTTTACTGTTGTAGCTATTGTTGTTGGTGATGTTGCAATTGTTATTAACATCAATATTGTTGTTATTATTGTTATTGCTACTGTTCCCCTTATTGTTATTATCACTATCATTATTGTTGTTGTTGCTGTTCTTATTATCTTTTATTTTTTTATTTTTTATTTTTTTTATTATTCATATATACACAACAGATTAGACTGTTGGAAAGAAAAGAAAAAAATCCTAACATCGGGCTACAACAAGTAACCTTAGATGCCTATTATTATTATTGTTATTATTATTATTATTCAGTAGTTTTATTTTTATAACGTGCTTTCACTTCACTACCGAGCGCAGCTCTGTGCGCCTTGGGTATGTGCTGTGGTTTGCTGTGGTGCTCTTATGTTTACTGTATTGAAAGTGTTTTGCGTAGAGTGTG
>NC_142933.1:35618038-35653038 GCF_046866305.1 Octopus bimaculoides | reverse complement strand
TCGCTCTCTCTCTCTCTCTCTATCTCTCTCCTTCTTTCTCGCTCTCTCTCTCTCTCTCTCTCTCTCTCTCTCTCTTCTGGTCTGGTATAGAGCGGCCTTGATCGTTATTATGTACGGGGGCAACTGTGAATAGATTCACTTCTATTTAGAGATATTCCCTACTAACAACAGTGTTGTTTTCACTACTACACTCTTTAACAAGTTTTTTTTAGTTGTTTAGAGCAGCACACGTTGATAGATATAACAGGACACACCTCATTCGGTAAGTCTACGTAGTTTTTCAACCAACTAGAACTAGTAGCACTCCTTCAAATTATATCTCCTGTCTTTAAGACAGTACATTTGTACATTTGACAATACAATCATAGTAATATTACCTAAAAAAGCATAAGATGATCATGGTTGGAATGTCATAGGTCTGCTCGATAAGGGCTGGTATAGGAGGAAATACCAATAACAAATAAACTTTAAATAATGGAAGCAACAAAAGTAGTATTTTCCAAAGACATGATTGGTTTATACTCTTCAACACACCCAGACAGTACACTGATGCTTTTTCCTAAAGACTTGTAAAAAGTGACTAGCTAAAGCACTGCAGATGTTATTGCAAAGGTCACTTGTTAAAGATATAGTCGCGAAAACATTGAAGGTGTGGCATTATGTCTGCGACTGAGAAAGAAACCGAGAAGTTAAGTTTTATGGGTCTATTTGCCTATTTTAAAAGGATTATGGAGCAAATTGCGAGAAAAAAGTTGATAACTTTATAAAGCTAGAAATTGCTTTACACATCTTTACACTGCTCCACAAAAGAGTATCTATACCAAGATTAGTATAGGTAAGTGGTCTTGTAGTCTTTATCGAGATTATATAAAGCCATTTGAAAAAACAACGGTCACATATTCTTTTCTACTTTAGGTACGAAGCCCGAAATTTTGGGGGAGGGGCTAGTCGATTAGATCGACCTCAGTACGCAACTGGTATTTAATTTATCGACTCCGAAAGGATGAAAGGCAAAGTCGACCTCGGCGGAATTTGAACTCAGAGCATAATGACAGATGAAATAATGGACTCAAATTATGCAACCTTGGTCTCTTGTCTCTTATGATCATTAGAATAAATACATTGATCTTTTACAGAATCGAATTCAGGTCGTCTCTTGTGAAATACCGTGGCTAAATGAGCCACCACGGCGTGGAGTCGCTCTCTTTGCTCTTTGATATTTGCTCGGGAGTCGTGACAGTCGTCCCATAAGGCTACGACGACAAATATTGAAGAGAAAATTTACCCATAATAAGACACTGATGTAATTTCCGAATGAGCTGTCCAGAATATAATGAAAATAAGCAGAAAATCTGTGGAAAACTATAAAACTGGAATCTCAATAGTTCAATGTTTATAAATGAGTTTTAAAAATCTGAATAGCAGCGATGTAGGTGTTTAAATTAAACTGTTCAACGAATCTGTTACATCGGAGAAGGCAGACAAGAGACCAGCAGACAAGAGACCGGCAGACAAGAGACCGGCAGACAAAAGAGATAGACAAGGCAGCCCAAACACACTTCTACCGATTATCCGAGAAATAACAGCTTTTGTGCTCTGTTTATATCTACCTTGATCGCCTGCATTGCGTCCCTTAAAATTCCAACTGATTTGGTCTGAGTTTTCTCAACAACAACTGCAGACTTTATTAACAGTAATGATGATTTCCTACAATGATCCAAACTGAATGGCAGAGACCAATTTAAATATATAAAATGTTGATTTGAGCGTGTGTGCGCGTGTGTGTAAATAGTTCTTTAAATCAACCCGTTCTATGGTTTCATAGCCTAGTCACAACTTTATTTCCTTTCCTACTTCTGCTTCTACTGATTTCCACTGTCATCCACCCGCTTCTTTCCAAGAAAGCATTGTATAGATTTAATTATATATTTACCTACGCACGCAAATACACACACACACATACACAATTATACACAAGCACACACACACACATAATCATACACTAACACGCACACGCCCTCATACACACACACACACACACACACATACATACGCATTAGAGAAAGACGCAACAGATGCCATTGTTTGCTGTACTTAATCCAATTGTAGCTTGATAATTGCAATTCTAAGTAAACTCTCATAGATACAGCAGCAGCATGTGATGGTATTGAGAGCCGGCTATCAAGTTTGGAGTCAATAATATTCAGCTGATCGATACTAAATAAATATTTCCTTAACCTGTAATAAGTGGAAGTCTAAGTAAATACATGCACCTGAGATCACACTTCTTTTCCCGATGTGAAAACGTACCTCACCTTAATTAAATCAATGAAAAATTTAAGAATCTTCAAAACTATGCTCGCAAAAAAGCATACAAAGTCTAGGCATTACCGTATGATCAAGAAGTTTGCTTTGCAATTGCGTGGTCGAGGATTCGATTCCAATGCGCAGCACCGTATGCAAATGCATTCTAACGTACCTTGAGTTCAACCTGAGGTTTTATGTCAAATAAGGTTGACGAAAACTGTGTGGAGCCCCGGCGAAAGAACGACTGCGCCTCGTAAATCAAAATCTCTTCTCTTTTCATTCCACAACTTCTGTACGTCTTGCTAGGGCCTTGGGGTATAAGAGGAAAAGAGGAAAAGAGGAGAAATGAAGCAGGCAGTGAGGGAAGAAGAAATGAAATGATAGTGGGGAGAGGAGAAATGAAGGAGGTATGAACTCATGTGAGTTTCTCACGTGAGTATAAAATACTGTCTGACCTTTGTACTTGTAACCACTGGAAATTCTGTTCTCGATGAAATGTTGCAATAAACTTGGTTAGTCATTTGTCTTACGAGTTATTAGAAATGTGATGCACGTAATATTTGTACCATTAGCAATGTAAAGTCACATATATATTGTTATATGGAGACGACGTCAGATATGTTGTGTCACATATGTTGTGTATACAGAGATGACATCATGTATACATTGTGTACTTGGAGATGACGTCACACAATGTTTGCATGGAGATGATGTCACATATGTCGAGATGATGTCAAATACGATGTCTACAAATAGATAACATCACATATAATGGTGATGACGGGGGCAGTTAGGCGGTAGTGGAGATGGTCGTCGTCGTTTTCATCGACGTTGTAGTATAGTAGCAAAGAGCCTTGCAGTTTTTGTTACAGCCCTTTAAGCTGTAAGTTCAAATCCTGCCGAGGTCAGCTTTGCTTTTCATCCTTTCAGGGTCAATAAAACAAAGTACCAATCAAAACCCTTGGGTCGATTTAATCGATTAGCTCCTTCCTCAAATTGCTGCCTTTGTGCCTGCGTTAGGAACAATTATTTAGCTCCAGATCAACTCTGTACAAGCAGGCATTATAACCAAGGGCGTTCAAGCTGCAATCAGGCTGTCGTATGTTCAGATCTGTTTTATCTAATGTGTTCTTTCATTATTCGAGATAATAGGTTTGATGTGAGGGACATTTCGTAGCTATCTCTAGCAAGTCGAGCGACCACATGATGTAGACGTGGCGGGGTTTTGATAACTGAAGCAGAGATGGCAGCAGCAATAATAACAATCATTTCTACTGTTGGCATAAGGCCCAAAATATTTGGTGAGGTGGGGTAGTCGATTACATCGATCTTAGTACTCAACCGGTGCTTACTTTATCGACCCATATAGGATGAAAGGCAATGCCGATCTCGGCGGCATTTGAACTCAGAACGTAACACAGGAAGAAATGCAATTGAGCATTTTGTCCGGCGTACTAACGATTCTGCCAATTTCCTGCCTTAGTAATAATAATAATAATAATAATAATAATAATAATAATAATAATAATAATAATAATAATAATAAATGCCCGGATGCAGTACCAGGTAGTGGCTCTCATGGCTTCTAATCTTAATTGATTGGAAGTGTTATTATGTACATTGTTTTGTCTTGGTATAAAAGATGGGCTGCAGCAAATATTCTGCTCAATACCACAGATTTGCTTGACAGTTGTTTGACCTTAACCAGTTGAGCATGTCTTTTGGTGGCTGACAATATGTGCATCTCTGATCATGAGCAGAAGTAGTAGGGGAGCATCATAGCCATGTGTTGAGAGGAATTCTTTGGGGTTTGAATAATTCACCTTTGGAAACATGGCTGTTTTGCTCAACATCCTTAAACAAACCTTATTCAGTGACCTTTTGAGCGGGATGGGCCACTCGACCTGAAGAAAATTCTAACTGGGCCTCACTTGCAAGGTCATGCACTGTTTATCTTGATATGAGATCACCATGTCGCGCACATATGGTTGTGATGCATGTGCTTGGTGTACCCTTATCAAACAGGTAGTCATGATGGGTGTACTGGGCTTCGTATATTTTACACCAGTGTAACTTTGATGGCATGTACTGCTCTCTCACTCAATAATAATAATAATAATAATAATAATAATAATAATAATAATAATAATAACAACACCAACAACAACAACAGCAACAATAATAATAATAATAATAATAATAATAATAATAATAATAATCTTTTCTACTCTAGGCACAAGGTCTGAAATTTTGGGAGAAGAGGCCAGTCGATTAGATCGACCCCACTACGCAACTGGTACTTAATTTATCGACCCCGAAAGGATGAAAGGCAAAGTCGACCTCGGCGGAATTTGAACTCAGAACGTAACGACGTACAAAATGCCGCTAAGCATTTAGACCGGCATGCAAACGTTTCTACCAGCTCACCGTCTTTATAATTATAATAATAATAATAATAATAATAATAATAATAATAATAATAATAATAATAATTCGTTCTACTATAGGCAGAATACCCGAAATTTGGGTGGAGAGGGGTCTATACGATTATATCAATTTTAATGCTTGGCTGATACTTATTTTATCGCCCCCGAAAGATGAAAGGCAAAGCCAACCTCGACGAAATTTGAACTAAGAAAGAAAGAAAGAAAAAAGAAAGAAAGAAAGAAAGAAAGAAAGAAAGAAAGAAAGAAAGAAAGAAAGAACAACAACAAATACAACAATAACAATAGTAACAGCAACAACAAGAACAATAAGAACTACGATAAAACAAAAGCCTCAGCAAAGTCAGAAGTAAGAGCAGTTAGTAAACGAGGTACATGAGGTCAAAAAATTGCCTCAAATCATATCTAACCATTTTAGCGGTACAAACATCCCAATAACGGAAGCAACAACTATTGTAACACTAACAACAACAGTAGCATCAACAACGGGACAGTAACAATTGTGCTAACAACAGCATAACAACACTCACAACAACAGTAAAGCCGTAGTAAGTAGTAGTAGTAGTTGGCTGTGTCTCGTGTTTCCGAGCTTGCAATCCAGTTCATTTTCCTGGGTGTTTGAACCGCAGATGGCTCCGCAATCCAAGGGTTGCATGAAACATACGGGGACATTGTGGACAAGGGATAGAAGGGGTTGATTTGGGAAGGAGAAGGCGCTGCTTTCTCTCCCGTCTCTTGAGTTCAGCTCTTGCGACTCGGGCTTTCTCGAAGTCCGCTGAACCCGTTTTGATGGTGTGTCTCCAGAGGGGTCTGTTTGCCGAGATATCCTCCCAGTGTGCGGGGTCGATGTTGGTGCTTTTCAAGGTTGATTTGAGTTGGTCCTTGTACCGCCTCAAGGGGGCTCCACGAGGAGCTCGTAGTAAGTACAACAGTACATACTACACGACAGTATCGGCTACAACTACAACAACAGCGACACCACAACCATACTAACAACAACACAATAGTAACGGCAATACAACAACAATAACAACAACACATCAGTAACAACAGCAGTAAGAACAACAACACAATAACAGTAACAACCACTTCGAACAATTTTAACAACAGCAACGCAGCAACAGTAACAACAACAACACAACAACAACTATACTAACAACACAACACTGAAACAACAACACAGCAACAATAATAACAAGAACGACAGTAATAACAAATGTAACGTCAGCAATATATCAGTAACAACAACATAACAACAGTAGCACAACAACTGTAAGAATAAAACAACTATAACAACACAGCAGAAGTAACAACAGCAACGGCTGTAAAAGCAAATAGCAACAGCGTCACCTTGGTGCATGTAAAGGGGAGACAATAATATACGAGGCATTTTTGACAGCAAACAATGGTTATTGTGTCGAGTGGAGAGTGTGTATGGTGGGGGCGGAAATGATAGGGTGAGGCATGAGTGGAGGTGGTAGTAGACAGGAGAAAGTGTTAAGTAAAAGATAAGAAATAGGCGAGAAGTTTCGCAGGAGTTGGCGAAGTGGAGAGGAAGACAAAGGGGCGAAAAAAACAAAGAAAATTTTACACAATTAAACAATAAAACACAGACAGAATAAAATGTGGTGGGGGGGGGGGGGAGAAAGAAAGGGAGAGAAAGAGTGTGTGTGTGAGCGCACGCGAGTATGTTTACAGAGTACATACACACGTGAGCATATATATATATATACATATATATATATATATATATATATATATATATATATATATATATATATATATATATATATGTATATATATATATATATATATATATATATATATATACATATATCACCTATATATATATATATACATATATCACCTATATATATATATATATTTATATATATTCGTGTATTGAGTTCTATTTATCATGTTTGTTCTGCCCTACCTATTATATACGTGTGTGTGTGTGTGTGTGTGTGTGTGTGTGTGTGTGTGTGTGTGTGTGCGCGCGCGCGCATAAACGCACACCCTCATGCTTACATACAGAAAAATAGTCAAGGAAGACAAATATTTAGATAAAGAAAACCATATAAAAACTACAATAGAAAGAGAAAGAAATGTGAATAAGTAAATTGTGAAAGGAAATGTCGGTATGTGTAGTTGAATAATAGAGATTTGTGAATAAGAAGAGGGGGGTTGTGATAAAGACGGGATACGAAACAACAAATGGGGGTAGACGGCAGGGGAATAGTGGGCGAGCGGGTGGAGTTTGAAGTAATGTTAAATTCAAATATAAAAGGTAACGGGGAATAAGGAAGAGCGAAAGACAATAACGTAAGAGAAAAGAGATCAATGGGAATGAAAAGATTAGAATCAGTGGTGGGATACTCGGTGGAAAACAGTCTTCTTTTCAACTTTTTTCCGTATAGAAATAGTTATAAACGTGTCAGAAAGAAAACAATGGAAGAAGCAATTCCTTCCATCTACCGTCTGCCAGCCTCCAGTCGATTAAAGACTTTCTCCCCGCCTCTCTCTCTCTCTCTCTCTTTTTCTAAGTATCGGAACTTTGCACAGATCCGTTTCTCCACAGTTTTTGCGAATCACTGGGATGTCGATTTAACTGAACAATAGAAACAATTATTCTTTATTTTGGCAATGTAGCTGTCTGTAACTTTGCTGATTTCCCCTTGTATTTAACAGGATTTCTCCTCCTTTCTCTCCTTCGTTCATTTTTTTCATCCTCTTCCTTCTTCTTCTACTTCTGCCTCCTCCTTCTCCTCCTCCTCCTTTTGTTTCTTTCTTTCATTCATTCTTTTATTTTACAATCGCAATTGTTGCTGTGAAATCTTAAGATCGAAAACTCTGTTTCTGTGGTTAAAGACTGTTTAAAAACCGTCGGTGGTTGTTTAAGATCATTCCGATTGAATGCGTTCATCGATGTAAGATTGTGCTGTGACACTATGTGACTTAATGATTGAAAACACAGTGTCATACTGTGACACCAATAAGATGGGGAGCAAGATGGAGGGGAAGAATTAATAAAGAAGTTTTTGGTTAACTGAAAAAATTCTCATTTAGCTTAAACTACAGGTAAAATACAAAAATATCAAATACTAAAATATGTGTTTCTGAACTCTATGTCAAAATTCCTTGTAAATTAATGTTTGGTGTTACAGTAAAGCGACCATGTGCTTAACAAATTTTACATTATAAATATATAAGACTTTATCATTGTTGTCTTTGTCTCATCCAAGTCAATCCTGATAACTATAACTACCTCGTTTTTTTCCCATATGCAAGGAACCCGAGTTACATTATACAAAAGTACTTTTTTAAAGATGGCTGGGCTCTGATTTGCAGGAGATTTGTTTGCTATTTCTAGCTGGTCACATGAGCGAGTAGAGCAGATGTTGGCAACCTTTTCGAGAAGCAGGCCGCATGAGATATAGCTCATCACCAGGCGGGCCGCACTACTAAAAATGTTCGAAAAACTTTTAGTTAGGCGCGCCATTCAAAAAGTCCCGCCGGTCACAGTTTGCCCATAACTGATGTAGAGGCTCCCCAGTTGGCTCATTAACAGGGATTTCTTCTGCTGAGACACAAGAGCAAAAATTATTGTTGCAGAAACTAAAGTATAAGAGAATAAATCTACCACAGGTTGTTGGTCATTCTGCTAGAAACATCAGCCAAATTTCTCCCAAATAACACCCTGTCGCAAAGATGAGAAGGATATATTGTCTGAGAAAGTATGTCTTAAATAGCATCCAAATCTCCCTCAAATCACACAGTATCTTCTTATAAAAGAAGATACACCGAATTATGAAGCGTTGGGTCAAGGATGTGATGTGCTTGATTGTAAGTCCGGCAGGCCAGAGCTAACCTGGAGCTGAACAACACCTAATATTGCTATTCACATCGAGTTTTAGCCATGACCAACCCGTCATTGCCTGAGGAGCACTACACTTAAGGCCACATTATCCAATGTGTTCTTCAGTTTTTAAGACACTGTCCAAGCATAGATTTGTCTCTCGTCCTCTTAATCCAATGAAAGCTAGAGATAAGCAATTGGTCGTGTAGATCATAGTGATCAATTTTGTTCAACAAGAACGGGCGTTATGCATGATCCTACATCAATCAATAATGGTTGGATAATTCGTTACATTGGAAGAAAAATGTACACATTGATTTATACATGGATGTGTGTGCGCACGGGTGCGTGTGTATGTGTGTGTGTGTGTGTGTGTTTGTGTGTGTGTGTGTGTATGTGTGTGTAACTGGAAAGCTTTGATTTCCAGTATTCAGAGTTATCTCATTTCTGATTATCAACTTGTAAACCGAACCTAGTTACCAGCTGATGATCGGAAACGAACAACTCTGAGTACTGGAAATCGAACCCTTTCCTTTATTAGGTATTAAAGAATTCTCTACATTTGTGTTGAGTCCTGTAATTTATCGCTTCAAATATATATATTGCATTTCATTCTACGTTTCATTCTTTTTCATGCTACATATTACTGTTCGATAAATTCTCCTTGGAGAAACCTTGAGGTCATTGTCAACTACTTTAAGATAAATAAGTATTTAACTTTAAATCCTGTATTGAGTCCGTCCTTCAGTTAATGCAAATTGCTTTAGTCACTTAGAATACATTAATATATATACATGTATTCATACATATACATACATATATATATATATATATATATATATATATATATATATATATATATATATATATATATATATATATATATATATATATATATATATATATATACACATACTATATTTACACACATGCATTCATACGTGTATGTGTGAGTGGTGTATGTGCGCGTACGTGTGTGTGTGTGTGCGTGAGTATGTGCATAAGTAATTATCAGCAAATTTTTAGACGTTTTAATAAGATTGCTGTCAGTCATTGGTAGGTAATAGCTTCGTTTATTTCCCACTTATTGATGTGAAATACAAAACACAGATACAAAACGTTAGCAGTAGAACTATGGCAACTTGCAATATACGTTGGACAATGTCTTGATAATGTCAAAGTTTTTATTCCATTTCTCAATAAGCATTTTAAAGATTTCCACATGTGTGCTTTCGAAATACAGAGATTGGTTAATAGGTCATAGGAAAAAATGTCAACAAAACTATTATATAAGTGAGACGACTGAAATAAGAGAGAATAGAATATGACAACTGATAAAGACTGCCATCAACGTTAATTTCTTTCTAAACTGAAAACTTGATATACTGGCATTATGGCTGATCTCCGCTCTTCCATTCTTCGAAAATTGAGACACATTAAACCATTTACATAGAATCATTTATGCAAACAATTATTCTTGCCTTCTTCTTGTTATTTTTATGGAGTTGTTTTTTTTCTCTCCTTTCTCGTTTCTTGTTTTCTTCCATTTTACGTCATTCCTTCCTTTTACTTCTATATTCTGTATCCAATTTTGGCTTCTTTTTTTTTTCTTTCTTTCTTCGCTCTCTTTACTTTCATTCTTTCTTGTCATGTTGCTGTTGTTCTTGTGGTCGTTGCTGTCATTCTGTTGTTTTCGTTGCTGCTGTTGCTGTTGTTGAGAAAATCGTCAGCTAAACCATTTTTGCCATGTTAGTCCATCATATATTAGAGCATCAATAAAGTAAAGTTCCAGTCAAGACCTGGGGCGATTTGCTCCACTAACACCCTCGCTCCAAATTTGGGCCAATGTTAAAAAGCATTTCCGAAGATCGATAAAATATTTGGCTAGAACTGGGGTCGACGTAATCTACTAATCACACCCCTCAATGTCTTTTGTAAAGCGGCAAGCTGGCAGAATCGTTTGCACGCCGGGCGAAAAGCTTAGCGGTATTTCGTCTGCCGTTACGTTATGAGTTCAAATTCCGCCGAGGTCGACTTTGCCTTTCATCCTTTCGGAGTCGATTAAATAAGTACCAGTTGCGCACTGGGGTCGATGCAATCTTCTTAATCCCTTTGTCTGTTCTTGTTTGTCCCCTCTGTGTTTAGCCCCTTGTGGGCAATAAAGAAATAAATATGTCTTTGTGCCTAGATTAGAAAGAATTATTAAGGGCGGTAGATTGGTGAAATCGTTAGAACATCGGACAAAATTCCCAACAGTACTTCTTCTGGTTTTGTATATTCTGAGTTTAGATTCCACCAAAGTAAACCTTGCCTTTCATCGTTTTGGGGGTCAATAAAATAAAGCGCCAGTCAAGTACTTGACTCGATAGCTACTAACTAGTGTTGCTGGGCTTGTGCCTATATCAGAAACCAAAGGTAGCGCGCTAGAAGAATCGTTAGCGCGCCGGACAAAACGTTTAGCGACATTTCGACCGTTTTTATGATCTTTGAGTTCAAATTTCGCCGAGGTCGACTTTGCCTTTCATCCTTTCATGATCGATGAAATAAGTACTAGTTGAACACTAGGGTCGATGTAATCGACTAACATCTCCCCCAAAATTTCAGGCCTTGTGCCTATAGCAGAAATAATAATAATAATAATAATAATAATAATAATAATAATAATAATAATAATAATGACTCCAGCTAAGAAGATCTGAAGAAGGAATTGTAATTCCGAAATATCATCGGACTATAGATAACCAAATTACAACAGGTATATAGTCCATTTTTTGTTCTATAGTGCATTGTTGTACCATTCTAAACATTTTATTCTTTACTTATAATGATAATAATAATTAGTAGTAGTAGTAGTAGTAGTAGTAGTAGTAGTAGTAGTAGTAGTAGTAGTAGTAGTAGTAGTAGTAGTAGTATTCGACTTAACTCAAGCTTGGTCTTATTCCTGATAGAATTTATATGGGTAGCAAGTTACTACCTGTAACCTTAGATATCCAAAGCTTTCAACAATTTTTCAAGTGCTCAAAACCTTTCTGATAATCTTCCCTGTTGCAAATGTATCACTTATTACACGCACAACTTTTACAGTTTTCATATTCCAAATCCTTGCATTTTCAAATTTTAAAGAATTGTGTATTTTTTTTATTTTTTAATCTTCTTTCTTTACAATTCTGGAATCAAACGATCAATCAGTAAAAAACTTCACTTTTCATTCCTTGTCTATTATTTTTACATCTGGTTTATGATTTCTGTCTTCTTATCCGTTTGAATTGGAAGATCTCCGAATTAAGCCCTTTCAACCCAATGATTATATCAAGAACTTCCAGCTTGAAACTCCTATTTCTGAGAAAGCTTTCAATGCAAAATGTTCATAACTTGGTCGTGCCTCCATTTCTTATATTCTTCCTGTGCCAACTTAGGACATTCTGCAACAATGGGTGCCACTGTCTCGTTCCAAGTTCCACAGACTCTATATTTTTCTAATACATTCTCCCCATATACATTTTCCCTCAAGTTGTTTGTTTTTATCACTTGATCCTGGGTTGCTACAATTAAGTTCTCTGTTTATTTTTCTTAATTGCCCATTTTTTTAACCAAGCCTAGGATTTTTGTTCCACATATATCTTCATTTTTGTCCTTTCTCCTATTCCCCACTTGATCACCTCTTCCTTATTCACTGTCTTTAGTAGTTTCTCTGTGCTGCTCCGAAAATATTCTAGTAGGCTTTTTCTTTCCGTCTGTACACACTCTTCCATCTTGGGCTCTCTTCAGGTACAGCAGATTGATATCAGCTTTCGGACGGTGGGCCCCATACAATGTCAACAACTTTCTAGTTTTTCTGTCAAGTTTCTTATTTCGTTTTTGATCCGATCTACATCTTGTCAAGTGTGCTAACGATTCTGCCAACTCACCGCCTTAACGACGACGACGACGATGACGACGACAATAATAATCTTTTCCACTATAGGCACAAGACCTGAAATGTTAGGGAGGGGACTAGTCGATTACATCGACCCCGAAAGGACGAAAGACACAATCGACCTTGGTGGAATTTGAACTTAGAACGTAGCGACGGGCGAAATACCGCTATGCATTTTGGCCAGTGTGCTAACGATTCTACCAACTCCCCGCTTTGCTCGAGCAATAATAAGTTTACATAATTACCCAAATATTCTTCATTTATGTAAAAATTATTGCTACAATAATATTGTTTTCATTTTATTTGAATTTCTTCATTAGGAACTAAAAAAACGATCGAGCATATTGTTGTTCTTTTTTTTTTTCATGTGTAAAAGTATAATAAAAAGTCAAAATTACATGTTAGAGGTAAAGAAAGCACATTTTTTTTTTATAGAATGGTTTTGTAATTAAGGAAAATGCTCGTCAGCGTTTTGATTAACATCGATTCTGTGAATGTGACCGCTGCTGTTGAACTGCAAGTGTTGATTCCTAAATGTTGTAACGTTAGGAAATTGCTGAATGAAACCGCAAGAAAAGACATGAAAGTAAATCAAAAGTGAATAATAAAAATTATTGAGTGTTTGCACTTTCTTTGTCGACAAGGAATATCCATACAATGAGATGTTGAAGAACTATCTAATTTATATAATCTTGTACGAATGAGGGGAAAGGATGATTTCGATCTTCTGGCATTGTACAACAAAAGTGGTCCAATTTGTTTATTATAGTATTGCTCCATGACATTCAAAATGCATTCTGTTCTATAATGGCTGATTTTGTTATGAGAGTTTTAGTTGGTGAAGTAAGTACAAACATTTTTTCAATTATTGCTGACGAATACATCGATACATCCGACAATGAACAACTTGCATTATGTATTCTTTGGATCGACAAACACTTGGTGGCGAATGAGTAATTTCTGGGTTTTTATTGCCTATCAAATATAAAACCGCAATAATATTTTCAGTTGTTATAGATACACTCACAAGATTGATACTACAACTATGCAGGAATGTGATTTGACGGAGCGAGAAACATGGTTATAGAAAATTCTGGCGTGACCAAACATTTGAAAGAACGTCAACCAAAAGCTTTGCAACACATTGTCAAGCTCATTCTTTAAGTTTGAGCTTAAAGGAAACGACTATGTAGAGTAAGATGATGAATAACAGTAAAAAAAATATTTCTTTCATCGTGTATTCGCCAAAGAGGGTTTATTTGGTGAGTTAAAAGAAAACATGGGAGAGCCTCAAAGTAAATTTATGTCGGATAGTACGTGCCGCTTGTTTTCAACGAATTCTTGATACTTATTCAGTCCTATTTGAGTGTTAGCAAGAATGTTTACAGCCACATTTGGATGTTAATATTCGTGTCCAGATACTTGAAGGCCCGGCTCAAATGAAACGTTTGATTTCTTCTTTCGACTAAATCCTACCCAGCTCTTATACTCGCATTCAGGCAATTTATCAAAGTCACTGCAAGCATCTAACATATCGTCAACAGATGAACAGAGA
Organism: Octopus bimaculoides; assembly: GCF_046866305.1. Taxonomy (NCBI): domain Eukaryota; kingdom Metazoa; phylum Mollusca; class Cephalopoda; order Octopoda; family Octopodidae; genus Octopus; species Octopus bimaculoides. The sequence continues at coordinate 35,638,957 of NC_142933.1, read as the reverse complement.
ATGACTGAAATTATTAAAGAAGTTTTTGAAAGATACGATGAATGAAAATTTATTTGACTCTTTCTTTGATGATGTCGAGTAAAAGTCAACGGCGTACAGAGCCTGCATTAAAACGGAAGCGAAAGGCCCCCAAGAAAAATTCAAATGAGAATTGGAGAAGCTAAGATTGTTGCAGGCATGTCTATTTTGAGGCTACAGAAACAATAATCTTTTCTATCGACAAACGTTTTATCAAGTGAGTTTATAAAGTATATTCAAGGTTGGAGACATTACTTTCTGAAGGCGATCAGTATACAAAGATCTCATCAGAAATCAATTTTTTTTAGGAAAGGTACGCCGATGATATTGACATTAATTCTCTGATAATTCAACTTCAGACATTTGAAGTTTCTATGAGAGAGACCTCTCTTGTTTGGCTGACATTGTAGATACTTTCAAAAAGAAACAGCCAATGGCAATCATCTGCTCTTAGAAATTTATAAAAGTTATCAACTTTTACTGGTAATTCTTGCAACATCTGCTGCTGCTGAACGAACATTTTCTTTAGTTAAGTGATTAAAGTTATGTCTTCGGTCAAGAATGACATATGAGAGATAAAATTCTCTGGTTATACTTTCATAGCACAAAGAATGGTACAGCAAAAATAAATATGGCTGTAATTGCTGCAGAATTTGTTTCCCGACATGGATGCAGGCGAAAGAATTTCACTTGATTCTTATTAGCTAAATAAAGTTTTAAAACTTAGGTTGTTTTACAATCTTGATATTTCTTCATTTCATAGATATTTTACTACACATGTTATATAAATTTCCTGTTCACTGTACAATACACGTTACGGTCGCAGAGAAATCATATATTTATTCATGCTTACAGTCATATTTCTCCGTCACAAAAGAATAAAAAAGATAGCTATAAAGAAATTCTATATTTTTTTCATACCTGTGTTTAAGGTCAGTCATCATTTAACATAAATTTACAAATTTTAAGAACGTGGAAGTTATCAAGTGTTTTAACTATCCTCGCTGCAAGCCAACATTAATTTTGTTAGCCCCCCAACACACACACACACACACACACACATACACAACTCCGCGATGCCTGTCAGTTTGGGGAAGTCCGTAAAAATTAGCGTTATACCTAATTTCTTCCCTTAACATTCTATCAACGATCCCATGATTACTGTCATAAACAGACATTTCTGCAACAGAAGGGCGGCGAGGGTAGAATAAATTTGTTTATGGTGGATATACCATCTTCTTGTCAGTATACAAATATTTCAGGAATTGTCACAGACTCACCGTTTCTGTTGAATAAGTTAATATTTAACGTTTTTACTAAGTTTTTCACATCGGATGAATGTCAACATAGCGAAGCAAAGTAGCTAAATGTTAAAATTTAGTTTTAAATGTCAATGTTGAGTAAAATGTCAACAAGATTATTGCAGGCAATGCCCACATGGAAATATTTCATGCATTAATAGACTCGCTGAATAGTGTTCTTCCATTAATCAACGGCGTTGTACTGTGTACGAATAAAGACACTTAATACTCGGTTACTCAGTCCAGTGAGAAGTAAATAAATACAATGATAGAGTGCGATGTTGTGCTAAAAGTTTGCGTATTTTTTTTGCGTTCTAAATTAAGGCATATCGTTCAATGGTAATCATTTATCGGTTCAGTTGTTTCATCACTGTAATTCATCCACTAATCGCAGGCATTCTTCCATACATTTCTTAGCATACACTTATCCCCACCTCCCCCAAGCTGCCTTTGTGGCAAAAATTTGAAATTATTATTGTTGTTGTTGTTGTTGTTACTATTATCATTAAGGCGGCGAGCTGGCAGAATCTTTGGCACGCTGGGCGAAATGCTTAGCGGTATTTAGTCTGCCGTTGCGTTCTGAGTTCAAATTCCGCCGAGGTCGACTTTACCTTTCATCCTTTAGGGGTCGATAAATTAAGTACCAGTTACGCACTGGGGTCGATGTAATCGACTTATTCCGTTCGTCTGTTCTTGTTTGTTCCCTCTATTTTTAGCCCCTTGTGGGCAATAACGAAATAGGTATTTAGTCTGCCACTACGTTCTGAGTTCAAATTCCGCCGAGGTCGAGTTTGCTTTTCATCCTTTCAGGGTCGATAAATTAAGTACCAGTTGAATACTTGAGTACTGGAGATAATCCAAGCCTTGTGCCTATAGTAAAAGGATTATTATTATTATTATTACTACTACTACTACTACTACTACTACTACTACTACTACTAGGGCAGGGAGCTGGCAGAATCATTAGCGTGCGGGCAAAATGCTTGGCGTTTCGTCCGTCTTTACGTTCAGATTTCAAATTCCGCCGAGGTCGACTGCGCCTTTCATCTTTTCGGGGCCAATAAATTAAGTAGCAATGAAACACTGGGATCGATGTGGTCGACTAACTCCCACCCGCCCGCACAAAAAGAAAAATCTTTCAGGCCTTGTGCTTTTAGTAGAAAGGATTATTATTATTATTATTATTATTATTATTATTATTATTATTATTATTATTATTATTATTATTATTATTATTATTATCATCATTGCATTCGCCACCTCTTCATATTTCAGGGATATCTTTCCCTCAGCCCATTTCTATGTAAGATTAACCACTCTGCTCGTCATCTCCCAGTTCTTCTCCGCGTGGAGATCTGGATCACACCAGACCCCGAGCAATTTAACCGGTCCGTCTGTCGAGCATCCGACGACGATGCTGGATGGCATGGACCTGACCACTCACTTTTGTTGGTTGGTTTTTGTTTCTGTCATCACCAGAGAGACCCTCAGAGCAGTGCCGATCACCTCAATATGTCTGGATGGCGGTGACGTCGTTCATGTATGCCGACTCAGGTCTTCTGCGTCTTAGTTCGCGTGGGATGTTCCTCAATATAACTAGTTTTCGCAGCAGTAGCTCAAGAATCAGTACATACAGAAGAGGCGAGAAGGAGTAATCTTGACGGACCGACGCATGATGTTGAATGGTTCTGATAGGTGACCATTCACTCTAACCACTGAGAAATGTCATTATACATTACGGTGATCCAACCGTGGAAGATGGCGCCGAAACAGGCGCCTAGAATTGGTGATCTATCTTATTAAAAGCTTTCGACTCATCTAAATTGATCATCCCCCACCCATACCAGTTTCCATAGCTTCCTCCTCTTTCTCTCTATCTCTACCTTTCTCTCTCTCTCTCTCTCTCTCTCTCTCTCTCTCTCTCTCTCTCTCTCTCTCTCTCTCTCTCTCTATCTATCTATCTATCTATCTATCTATCTATCTATCTACCTATCTGTCTATCTGTGATGTATCGCATGAGCTCGAAGTTGTCGTAAAAATCATTCGAAGGTGTCTGCTCGGAACGGAGCGTGTTTGCGGATCACCAATCAAGCTATCTACGACAAGTGCCACCTCCTAAAATTTTGAAAGTTGTGTTAAACAGAATTTCAAGCCGAAAAATATCAACTTTATTCTCCTTGTGTGGTTTCTTCCTCATCAGCAAAATCAATCTTTGATTCCTCACAGAACTGGGAATCCTCCCATTCTGATTCCAGTCGCGGTAGATATCTGCGAAGAGGTCTCCAAACAAGTCTGGCATATAACAGTAAAGCTCGTAGGGCAGACTATCCAAATCAAACGATTTGCCCATATTTCTGCAGTTGTTATCGGCTAATTCCTACTAAAATAATGTATAGATAGTAGGTATGGACGAAAAATTATATAAAAATGAAGAAAGAAGCAAAGACATTATACAATATATACATGTGAGTGTGTATACGTGTTATGCGAGTAATTAGAAGAAATAAATAAATAATAAGGAAAACAAAAAATATTTAACACGAGATATCATAAAATTATTTAAACTAGCTCGGTTGAATCTGAAAACCTCCTGATTCCAATCACCTTCTCCTCCTAGCCAGCCTCATTGAAAATATTATAAACTCAGTCATTGTCCAGGTCATTCAATTTATCTCGAACTCCCCAGAGAAAATGATGGGTTTCTGGTGCGAATGCTTGACCCCCTGTACTTGATTGGCACAATATTTTATTCACCCTAGACGGCTGGAAGACAAAGATGATCTCCATGGGATTTGAATTAGGAACGTAAAGCGTCGAATCTATGCAACGCAAGGCACTTTATTCGATGCTCTGCAGATTCTGTCACTATTTCCCCACAGTAATAATATAAATAGTAAAAATGGTTTCAAATTTTAGCACGAGGCCAGAAATTTTGAAAGCGAGAGTTAGTAGATTATATTGACCTCAATGCTTAACTGGTACTTATTTTTCGACCCCAAAAAGATGTAAGGTAAATTTGACCTCAACAATATTGGAACGCAGAGCCGGAAAAAATGCCGGTAAGCATTTTACCGACGTACTAACAACTCTGCTCACCAACTTAATATGAACAATAATAATGATTTCTAGCATCTGCTCTTGTCTCCATTTATATACTCTTATTATCTTTTAAAACATTAAGGTCATAATTCAACAACGAATATTATAAATTTTTACATTTTCTTAGTTCCTAAACGTTCTTTGATTATATTTCTCCTGTCAGATCGCTTCTTTTTATTTTTATTATACCTAAAAATATAACAAAAGAAACACAAAATTCTTTATAAAATTATTTGTATTAAATTTAAAATCTTTGTCCTCAAAATGGGACATTGACCGTTAACAGTTTAATATTCTGTTTATGCAATGCGGCGAGCTGGCAGAATCGTTAGCACGCTGGGTGAAATGCTTAGCGGTATTTCGTCTGTCTTTACGTTCAAATTTTGCCGAGGTCGACTTTGTCTTTCATCCTTTTGGGGTCGATAGATTAAGTACCAGTTTCGTACTGGGGTCGATCTAATCAACTGGTTCCCTCCCCCAAAATTTCGGGCTTTGTGCTTAGAGCAGAAAAGAATATTCTGCTTATATATTTTCGTTTCTATTCTCTCTGATGTCATCAACTGTTCAAATCCTCAGTTAACTAATCAAAACATTTGATTTTACTGCTAAACTTACAGTCACTTTATTGATGACGTCAGTGGTTTAGACTTGGTATCACAACTGTCGGTGTTACAATAATCAGGTGCGTCGATCTAATCAATGAGATAACAATGTATTCATTGATCCCAATTGTTATCAGATGGTTGATTCGTTCATCTGTGATAGGAGCTGATTAATCATACACGAGACTTTCTATAATTTACTCTTGACCTCGAAACCCAGTAACAAGATTAAGTGTATTGGGTACATTCACCATATTACAACTCCAATCGTTATAACCTCCATTACACGGCTTTAAGAGAGCTAATAGGTACTCGCTAAACCTACAGAAATAGCAGGTGATTCACCTTCATATCAAGGTATGCCGTCTTAAAAAGACATTTTGAATAAAATATGTTAGCACTAACATAGCTATTTCTTTTCCCGAGTAATTTCTTTCTGTGATTTAATATTTAAATATTTAAATATGCTCAATTTATTCACGCCTGCATGTCTACAATATTGTGCATCCATTAAAATATGCTAATGTATACACACCTACACCTCTACAATATTATATATCTATCTAAATATGCTAATTTATTCACACCTACTCCTCTACAATAATATACTTCTATTTGGTGATTATCTCGTGTCTACTTCAATAAAGTGAAGCCAACGTTTCACTAAAGAGGTCCTAATAAAACCGAAACGTGTTCTTTAAATCGCACTCTGCCGTCTGATAAAAGGAAGGGAACGTCGTATAATGTAGTTCTACATACACTATGCTTTAGAAAAGATAAGACGGCCATAGTTGGAATGTTTTTTTATCCTAGGTCTTCTCTATCAAGGCTTACCTGAAACTAAACAACAACAATGATCTCTAACACTGGCACAAGGCCGTACATTTATAGATGGTACCATATATAGATGGCACCATATATAGATGGTACCATATATATAGATGGTACATATGTAATTGGTACAATCTATAGATGGTCTCATATATAAATGGTGCCGAATATAGATGGTACCATATGTAGATGATGTCTTATATAGATGGTACCTTTAAATAGATGGTACTATGTATAGATGGTACTGTCTATAAATAGTACCAGATATAGAAAGTACCATAAATAGATGATACTATAAGTATAGATGGCACTGTATAAAGAAATACTGCATATAGCTGCATGTGGATGACATCTCAGAGTAACCAACCTCATTGATTTATTAGATAATTTAGTTTAGGGTACACTTATGACTAGGATTTTCACAGTTGGAATGTTTTCGATCATAGGTCTGCTCAACCTGTGCTGACCTGTGGTTAAATGTTATCATCATCATCATAATCATCATCATCACCATCATCATCAGAGAGAGAAGCAGCAGAGCTCATCCGCTGCGAAGTACCGTTAATGAAAAACAGACTTGTGATTGCTTGTCAGAGAGGATTCCCTTCTTCAGTTGAAGCAATGTGATAAAGCATTAAATTGTCTTAGACTATGAATAAAACTGTTGCAGTCTTGTCATATACTGTGTCACACTGATTCCAACTGAGAATTACGTTAAGAGTACGTGTGTCCGTGAAATACTCGGTCACCTCTACGTTTGTTACTTGAGCAAATAGTTCACTTGATCGAGCACCTGAACACACGTAATCGAAACCGACGAAGCTACATTTACATGTTTCGGGGAAGGGGTGGGGCAACGAACGTGACACTGTGTGACACGGCTGTATTTTTTAATTAGAGGTGCAATCCACCTGCTAGGCTTTCACACAGTTTCACTCGACCCATTTACGTCGACCCGACGCTATTGTAAAAAACACTCGCGATTCTACGCAGTGTCTTTGACCAGAAATTCAGTACAACACTTGTCGTGGCAGTAAATAGAAGGATGAGTAAATGAGAAAGTCTTACGTAATCCTTTGACATACAAGAAACAACCATCGACTCTCTTTCAAATCATACCTTTCAATCACAAAAAAAAAACAAAGAAACATAGGATGCACTGGATAAGGTAGCATTAACTATCTAATTAAAGACGAGATGGTAAAATGTGATTGCTAAAATGTGATTGACCTGCAGTTTAAACAAACTGCAACAATTGTTGATCGAGAAATTCAATTTAATATGCTGTAATCCTGAATTTGAAGACTATTATAACGTCTTTAAATACAGGATTATGTCATAATACAGCTACATCATTACATGTATTTAAATATAGTAGTCTCACTTTTGTCTTTCACAAAGAAACAAAAGAATTATTTTTAAGAATTCCTACAACACAACTTTTCTATGTCACCGTTTTATTGAAGCAGCGTTACAACAGCGCACATGGCCGTCTATGGAATACAAAATACAAAAAGAGTGATCCTTTCACAAATTCGCAGTGACCACCACTCAATTAGAAACTGCCATTGTGTCTAATCTATGAGGCTTAAACAATTCTAATTATATAATACTTGCACAATGAACTTGTACAACAATGGAAGTGTTCCTCTTCGTTCATTTTACTTGCCTTGCTCAGTTTATCAGTTAACCCATAACAAAACTAACTGGAAGTCCATTAGAGGCAAAATTAAACTCTTCCTAATTAAAGTTTGAATTAGACACAAATATTTTTACAAATTGGATAAAAATAAAAAATAAAAAGTGCACATTTGATAGTTTCTATCTAGTGATGATAATAGAAAATAATTGACAATGTTGAATGGTAATAAGAACTTTTACAAAATATTTCATTGTAGTCGCTTTTAATAATGGATTCATGAAAATGCCATCTAAACTTTGTGCATTATTTTAAGCACAAGATGAATCTGGTTTTCACTTCTTGTTACATACTTCTACATTGGTGAAAAATCTGGCTACTAAGCAATTCTGTGGGTTTGTGGTGGTGGAGGAGGTTCTTTTAGATTTTGTTTTTGTTTTTGGTTTTGTATTTTTGTTTTGTTTTATGCTTTTTATTGGTTTTTTTTTGTTTGTTTTTGTTTTTTCACTTGTAATGTAAGTTAGATGTCGATTCAACACTGTAACTTACACAGTTAACTTACCATCAACAAACAGCAAAGCAGCTTCTATGAGATGGCTAGATTTGCAAGAAGTAGCGGTCAAATCGCTGTAAAACTATATATATATATATATATACCCAACTATTTTAAATAAGGCGAAAATACATTAGATAATGTAGTTGTATATACCCGTAAAATGACGGGGTCGTGGAATTTTTAATTAAAACAAAAATATTGTATCATTTCTACGAAAATAGGAGAAGCGTTCATTAAGGATCGTGGGTGTGTCAGTCCTGCGTGTGAAGATAACTTCTCTTTTATGTTGCAGTAATGTGGAAGGACACGTAACCTGGTACCTCTAGTCCTTGATCCCATTATTGTCTTTTATCATCTCAGCCGTAGCCGCCCGTAAATCCCATTAAATAGTCTCACAAAACTTCCCCTCCGCTTCTCTCACCCTCATCTCTTACAATAAATGCAATCTTTGCAATGCATTATATATCATAACATTGTTGATCACATTCAAAGCAGTTTGGTAGCCCAACATTTCAACTCTCCTGGTCATTCTACTGACCACTTCTCGATAACTAGAGCTTTTCAACACCACGGTCCTCGACTTTATAGTAGTTGCTGAATTGCCGGAATACTTCAGACCGCTACATCACGAAAACAGCACCCACTGACAAATAATTTCACAACGGTCGGTGGGAGAGGCGGCAAATTGCCACGAATTCCGTCAGAGAGATGATAGTACGTCTTAACAACTTCCCGGAAATCGAAGTGGTCTAAAGTAAATCAGTAGCAATCTAGGAAAAAGATTTATCGAGGTGAGATGATCTGGGTTGACCGACCAATGGGAGTGATGTCAGCCGAGGTCTGTTAAATGAACGGTGATATGCATGAAGACCCTTTTTTAAAGAAAAAGAATCGTAACAGAGTGCAACCCTGGAAATACTCAGTGTCGGTTATGAAATGAGAGATGGTTATGAAATGGCGAGCTCTTCCAAGGGAGATTAGTAAGTCCGAAGGTAAAGTCGCCAAAGTGCGTGAAGATGAGCTAGGTGTGCAGACAATAGAAAGTTGATATACAAACTGATGAAGAGGTGGGCTTTGGTATTCGAGAGGAAGCTGAACAATTGTCGGTTAAAATGGTGGATGTAAAAGGGAGATGGGAGAGTCCAGATGGAAGGGAGGAGAGGTCGAGAATGTTCGATAACAGAGTGCAGTGGGAGAAACTTGGAATAGGTGGAGTGGATTGTGGAGTGGATTGTGGCCCGCATGAGTTGCTGTGAGGATTTAGAGAGAAGGCATCCAAAAAGACGCGGTCAGTAGTGTGCTGGGTTAAAATGAAATTTGAAATGTGCGTAGGACGTCAGATGGAGAGGCGTAGAGCGCATGATGGAAAGACGCAGGGTGTAGGATGGAGAGATGTAGTGGGGTGCGGGGTGGAAAGATGTAGGAGTGGAGGGTGGAGAGGTGAGGGTGGAGAGGTGAGGGTGGAGAGGTGAGGGTGGAGAGGTGAGGGTGGAGAGGTGAGGGTGGAGAGGTGAGGGTGGAGAGGTGAGGGTGGAGAGGTGAGGGTGGAGAGGTGAGGGTGGAGAGGTGAGGGTGGAGAGGTGAGGGTGGAGAGGTGAGGGTGGAGAGGTGAGGGTGGAGAGGTGAGGGTGGAGAGGTGAGAGTGGAGAGGTGAGGGTGGAGAGGTGAGGGTGGAGAGGTGAGGGCGTAAGGTCGGGAGATGTAGGGTGGAGAAGAGTAGGATATAGCGTGGGTGGGGGGTATAGAGACATAGTGATTAAAAATTATTCAAGGCCCGAAGTTTTAGGGGAGAGGGCCAGTCGATTAGATCGACCCAGTACGCAACTGGTACTTAATTTATCCACCGAAAGGATGAAAGGCAAAGTCAACCTCGGCGGAATTTGAACTCAGAACGTAAAGACAAACGAAATAAATTACAGATGATATATTACAAAACGTATGCAAAAAATTCTTGCTTAAAATTCCTCCCACCCTTTATTAGAGAAAAACTAAAGCCTTTGATGCTTGCTTACAGACAAACGGAACAAGAAAGAACATGGTTCCGTCTGTTAGACCTTACTAGTCCAAAGGTCTAAGTGGACAAAAACTAAATAGAGTGAGGGAAAAGTTCAGAATAATTCATGGCCGGAATACGTTGCATTACTGAGACAAAATGAGTCCAGGGAAATTATTCTGTCCATAAATCTTTTTTTTAATATAAGAATCTTGACTTGACTGTGGTCTAATAGATTGAAACATTCCCATACTTATCTCCTTTGTAAGGAAAGAAAAACGTTCTCAAAACACGGAAAGAGATTTAGTCCTTAATTTATTAAAAGTTATCTTCCCCTTTTCTTTGAAGGGTGCTAACAACTAACCGCTAAGTGTTTGTTTTATTTCGCTAACTGCGATTAATAATTTTTCTTGTGCGCCGTTCACTATGTCAGTTCATCTATAGTCATGCCATTGGCCTATTTCGGTTGCTTCCCTTGGCTCAATTTTATTTTTTAACGCTGTGTGCTGACTCACAATGCTGTGTGTGTGTGTGTGTGTGTGTGTGTGTGTGTGTGTGTGTGTGTGTGTGTGTGTGTGTGTGTGTGTGTGGGTGGGTGTGCACGTGTGGTTTAATTGTAGGTACTTGAGCATGTGAGTGACTGTAAATGTGTATTTGATTTATATACCAGTGTGTGTGTGTGTGTGTGTGTGTATGTGTGTGTGTGTGTGTATGTGTGTCGCATGCATGTCTCAGCATGTGCATTGTAACCAATATGTGTACATAATACACAATTCATCAAAGCCTCTCCCTATATTCACTACCACTACCATGACTACTACTACTACTACTACTACTAACAACAACAACACCTCCTCCACCAAAACCCTTTCAACCACTACCAACAACACTGCCACCACCACCACCACTGTCACCACCGCCACCACCACCACCAGTGTCACCGCTACCACCAACAACAACAACAACATTACCACCGCCATCACCCCCACCTCTATCACCACCGTAGCCAGCTTCCACAGACGTTGACCTTGAAATTGGAGAAGAAATGAAAACAGTGTAAGACGACATAACTGTTTACAATCCCTTTCCCAACCCCTTCAGCTCCTTTAGCTCCTCCAGCATAGGGGAGAGGCAGGGTTTCACATAGCCCTCACCCTTCCCACACCCTAAATCGTCTGACCTGACTCCATATTCAAGAATGTTAAATATACTTTACTTTCATTACACACAGACACACACACACACATACACATACATACACACACATACACACACACACATACACACACATTTCTGACACCCAAACACATTCACATACGACACAGTAATTCCTAAAGAAATAATAAACACTCTCTGCTTGTCAGACTTTATGGCTGGCTGGCTGGCTGGCTGGCTGGCTGGCTGGCTGGCTGGCTGGCTGGCTGGCTGGCTGGCTGGCTGGCTGGCTGGCTGGCTGGCTGGCTTTTGAGATTTATATCTTTCAGAATTCAAATCAGTCAACAATGTTATGAGGCCCTTCTTGAGAGCAGACAGTTCCATGGATTTATGAATATAAGTATGTATATATGTAGGCGTATGTGTGTGGATTAACTTAAAGTCATGTAATGGGACTTAACTCTTTGCCTGTCCAAATCATTTTAATAAGCGTGTCCCAAGCGTCCATGCTTGTTTTCAAGCATATACTTAGCATTTGTTTCATATGTTCTAAGTAACATGAATTCTTATATTCTAAGAATACAAATGGGTCGAGGTTCACTACAGTTGTTTCAGATGCGTTTTTTATTGAACAAATCAATGACATCGTGAAAAAAAAAACGTTTTCTTCGGGTAAATTAAAATTTAACATTTAAGATTTGGCTGATAAAGAATATATGTTGACTCCCTCATCTCGGTGAGGATCAAGAGATCGTATTCTGAAGTAATATATGAAACAAGGGCTTTCATATTTAATTCCATAAGCCCCAAGTTACTCTGGTATGTGTGTGTGTGTGTGTGTGTGTGTGTGTGTGTGTGTGTGTGTGTGTGTGTGTGTGTGTGTGTGTGTGTGTGTGTGTGTGTGTGTGTTTGTGTGTGTGTGTGTGTGCGCGCGCATCTGTATGTGTATGTGTCTGCTTGTGTCTGTGTCTGTGTGTGTCTGTCTGTGTGTGCCCGTGTCTGTGTGTGTCTGTGTCTATGTTTTTGGGGTGGGGATGTGTGTGATTACCCTTTACATATCTGTGTGTATACTGTATACACGCGTGATTGTATGTGTTCATTCCAGGAAACTTCAATAGAGAAATCCTTGGTATGTTTTGCAAACCTTCACCGTACCACTGATCGATTGGATTTGGTGACTGCGAGTCACTTATTTTCTCTTCTGTTAAAGAAAACCTCCAAGATTCCAATACAGTAATCTCTCGCCATATCGCGGTTCACCTATCGCGCACTCAGTACATTTTTCTGGCTAATATATGTAAGTTTATATCGAGATTCCTCATTATACTGCGTGTTTCTGCGACCGATAGGTATTTATATTTTTTTAGATTTTAATTAATTCTGTGGGAGGTTTTGGAACGTAACACCCGCCATTGTCGAGGGATTACTGTACTTCTATGCAAATCTGTTGTTACTGTACCCCAGTGCACTTATAATAGGTACAACTGAGAATCTATAGACTGGAAATTAGTAAAGATCGCCTAGTTTTTATGTCCAGTACATTTTGAGTGTGAGCTATGGTGTAATCTTAACGTTCTTATTTCCTATAGTAACAAAACTTTTAACTTTCCAGTCGTGATCTGTATTTAAGAGCTATCAGTTTAGTTCCCCATTGTTAGTTCCCCTATATTTTGAATAGTCTATCATAAAGTCATAACAAGTGATTCGTGAATTCAATATTCGTTTAGTATCCAGTTTTATCGATGTTTTCTCGACTGTGTCGATTTTTTTTTTTTTTCATGGGGAGGATGCCAGTTTGAGATAGGTAATCCATTTTTGTTGCGTGTTATCATTTCGATCGATTTGTTGGCCTATGGAAACTGTGTCCAAAATGTAAGACATTCAAATTGTGCAAGTTGTTCTTTACGAATTTGATCAATTACAGATAATATCAAGCCAGTAGATTCTCTATCGACTCGTGCCACAACTCTTTTTTTCATTTAGTAGCTTCCAGATGTACCTGTGCCATGTATAAATAACCATACCTTTACTTACATACATACATACATACATACATACATACATACATACATACATACATACATACATATCATGAGTTGTCTGTCATACACTTACATTGGAAGTGCGAAAGAACGAACCTTTACTCATTTTCTTCCAACAAGGCCACCGAGCCTGGTCGAACCTGTATCTGAATTAATCCTTAATGCGCTTCAAAAGTAGCCCTCATTCTCACTAAACGCTTCAAGCTCAAACTTTTTTCTCTCTGTCTTTCTCTGTTTCTCTCACCAGGGATTTATCTTAATCTTTTGGAACACTTTACAGCGTGTCCCATTCTCAATAAGAACAGCCCCTCGCATAACCCCAAACAACTATTATCCTATAGATCATGCTCCCAACATCTCAAAGATAATAGAGACAATCATCAACGACTAACCTTCTCCAATATATTGAACCGATCTCCCCGTTCAATTACTTCTATAAAGGTTCCTGTAAAGCCAAATCTACTTGAGATCAACTCTTTTATGTTACTCATCAATGGACTCTTATCTTTGAAACATTTAGTAAAAACGATGTTGTTGTATTTCACACTAATAAATAATTTGGCCATGTCTATCAAGCAAAATTCCTGAACTAAACGAGTACCCTCGTCCTTTAGACCGGACACTGTTTGTTCTGATGAAGTTCTCTCTCTCTCTCTCTCTCTCTCTCTTTCTCTCTCTCTCTCTCTCTCTCTCTCTCTCTCTCTCTCCTAAAACCTAACAACTCTGCCTTGCCCCAAGCTCTGGTTGTTCTCCCTCATTTCTCCTCATAAATATCAACGACCTACTTTTCGTTACCTTTGCCAATACCCACTCTAATGCAGATGATACCCACCATCGACTCTTCCCTAACTATCTACACTCAAGCATCATCCACGTACAATCTAGACTGCAAACTAGGCATTTCACACCAAACCTGAACTGCTTCATGAGCTGAGACTTTGGAATATACTTCAATTGGCTCATAAAAATTTTGTTTCCTTCAACAACACAGACAGAATTGCTACAAATATTGAGAAAAGGTTTGTATCCCACTTCAGCCCATCTGACCGTGAATAACACGTAACTAAAACCTTAAGATTCGCTACAAACGTTGTACCTCTAAATAAATAATGATTTCTTCTGACGATTTCACATCTGCTAAATAAAACTGCATTTTAAAGACTGGCCTTCCATTTTAGGATTAGAAAATAATTCAGCTCCTGAAAGCCGTTAATTTTCTACGAAACTCAAACGTGATCCATAATGGTGAACTGCTATTACATCTGTGACGCTGTTGCTGCTGCTGTACACAGATATCTTAGATCTCATCTCATCCAGAAAAAAAACGTCCAAAACACGCTCATCTCTGACCCACAGATGCAGTGTCTCTTCGCAAAGCATTTTCAAACCCCTTTCCACTTTATGTAAGCAAAAAATACGCCCAATTCTTTTTCCCAGAACCTCGGTCCTCTGGAGTTCGTTCCTTATCAATGTTGTTCCTGCAAATTTCACATTTCATGTGTTCAAGAATATAAACCTCATTCACCTCGCTGGGCCCGAAGAGAGTCTGAGAACCATGGACACAGCCTTTTGCTCCAAACCAAACCATTAAATGAAAATTAAAAGACGGTTACTTAGCAAGAAGTGTACAATTTATTTAAAATCAGAATATCTCCTGATTTGAATTTAGATTTGAATATCTCTTGATTTGAATTTAGACAGTTATTGGTTCACTTAGATTTAAATAGGATGTGTGTTCTTTTTTCCGCTGTACAAGGATTGTATTCCTTGAATCCCTTTATGTATAGCTTCGCTCTCTCTAGGACCCACCATTTATTGTTGTGGTCGATGGTTTGATCCCTCATTTTTTAGGTATGGTTTGTTTGGTGTTGTAGAATTTCTTTTGACGGTGTGTCTGAATAACTATTCATGGTTGTAAAATATTTTCTTTAACATTTCCTTACATGTAACGTTTCTTATCGACCGTCTGGTTTAGTGTGCTTGAGATGACTTCACCTTCGTACACTACCACTTGCGAAGCAATTTCGTAATTTCTTAAAGTACAATAATTTAAAATAATTCTGTACTTCCGTTGCCTCAAAATATCATAGAAATATAGAATAATAACGTCAGATACCAAACTAAGCTGGAAGGAAGAGCAGAGAAAATGTGTTTTAAGAAAATATCAGAAATTGCACAGTCAGTTTTTGAAAACTAGAATGAATCCTCAGACAAAAGTTGCGACGCAAAATTCAAGTGAGTGTAATGCTTCTTCATTAATACGCACTCGTAGAGAAAAACTGAAGATTTAAAAAATAAGGGCTTTAATGGATAATACGTACAGCGTCACTCACCAATCTCCTCCTCATCAAAACTCATCCATCAAAACTCATTAAATTTTATTCATTTTGGAGGGGAAATAAGGAATATAAGCAAGTCATCGAAATGCTTGTTACTTTTTGTGGATGGTTGGAAAGGTTAAAAAATGGTCGAATTTTCATAGCATTTAGATAGTCCATCAGCGAGTACTGATATCCAGGGTGCATCGGAAATGAATTGTAGAAGATGGTAAAACTAAATCTAGCTTTTAGTATGGATGAGATAGGTTACTTTGGAAAGACTTACCCTCTAAACTTTTTATAAATCAAGGAAGTGCATATCTGTTAAAGTTGTTTTCATTCCACCGAACTCAACTTCACGGCCACTGTCGGTCGATGCCCCCAAGCAAAGAAGTAGGATCGACCAAGACATATAAATAGAGGTAGTGTGACCGTCGACTGACGGTGGACTGACGGTTGAGTAGCTGCCGTGTAGCGGGTGAGTAGAGATCATCCGAAGGTGCTATATAGCAGTAGCTTGAGACATAACAATATGGAAATACATTTCATTACTCTTGTAGTATTAGAGTGATCAAATAGCAATGTTTTAAGATTAGAATCTCCAGTAGCTATTCCTCCTATCAGGAATGTGACCCCAACTTTTATTGCGGTATACACTGGTATCTTTTCTTCTTTTGTAAGTTATGAAAGTTTTTGAGAGTAAACCTTTCTAAAATAACTTACATTCGTCCACACTAATTTTGCATGGGAAGTTTTATTTTACCAGATAATTTATTTTGGTTTTCAAAAATTGTCAGTGCATCTTCTCATGACTCCACAAAACCCATCTTTTCTCTTCTTTCTAGTTTTCATTTGGCATCTAACGTTATTATTTTATGCCTTGGTGATATTTTCAGAGTGTTACATTTCTTAGAACTTTCATTATAGCGATTATGATAAACATCAGACCATCACTGAATCAATTAAAATTAAGCCAATAAAAATATTAAAGATACTCGGGAAAACGTTAAACCAACCAGTTGCTTTGCGATTTAGAGGAAATTGCGTTATATTTGTTAAGAAATAAATCGAGATAGAGGGTCAAACAGTATCAAACAGCTTTGTATAGATTGTGCAGAAAGATAAAATTTAAAGATGATGCAGGTGATTACATGATGATAGTGAGATCTCATGAAGACATTAAGGAGTTATGGAAACCGCTGGCAAGTTCAAACAGTGAAGACTCTTCCACAACTTGTTTTAGAAACATAGTTCTTACAACTTTCAGAAAACTATCTAAATTTTAGACGAAGTATGGAAGTTAAAATATCGGCAACAGTAGTGTTGAATTGTGATTAGCGATTCATGAAGCAGAGGATAAAACCGAAAAATCTAACAACACCCGAAACAACATATCTATTATTGTTTCGCATTTTTACTTATTGCATTAACAAAAAAAAAAGGTGATGGATTATTGAATTACGGATAATTTGGTTGAAAGGATTTTTCCTATATATGTACAAGTTTGTATAGCTACAGTATTTCAAATGACTATATATTTCTTTCAAAAACTGAAGCAACTTACCTGGTGCAATAAAATCAAATTTCCGCCTTCATTTGAAAATGATGTTTCCGATAGTGAAAAAAAAAATGAAACATTAATACCCGAAGTAGTTGGGTATATGTATATGTGTGTGTGCATGTACACATATATGGAATGTGTGGGTAGTGTGTTGTGTGGGTTGTATATGTGTTTGCTTGTGTGTGTGCGTGTGTGTACACGAAGGTTGTTTCGAAAATAGTACAAAAGTGGACATAACATGATTATTTTATTAAGTGACTTAGGACTACCAAATTGTTTAGAGATAACGAAAGTGACACCAGTAATATTCACAGATAGATGAAGATGTCTAAAGTAGATCAAATGAGCAATGAAGACAAAACATGCAATGGAAAACCATCGACCGCGACCATTGACACAAATCGCCAGCGAGTGAACAAATTGATTTGTGCGGACAGACTAGTCATAGTCCGTGAGTTCGCTGCACAACAGGATTGCAGTCACGATTAGCTGGAAGCATTTGAAACCAATGATGACATCCCCGATCTGCAGACAGAGGCTGGGATGTAGGCATAAAAGCAGGAAACAAAAACTCAGATCATGGAATGGCATCATACCTCTTCTTCAAGGTTTAAGAAGTTCAAAACTGAAGAAAGTCAAACTGATTGTTTGGCGCGATGACAAGGGCGTCATTGTCTTCGGTTTTTTTCTGGAACACAACTGTACTGTGAACAGCCCGCGACACATTGAAACACTGAAAAGGTTTAGATAAGTCATTAGGAGGAAGAAACAGAACAAGAATCCGAAAACTATCCAAATTCACCATCGCAATGCATGACCACACACAGTTTTGGCAGTAACCTAGGCAATCGGCTAATTGGGTTGGTCGATGATCCCCCCATTCTATTGTAGAGCTCAAGTTTGGCGCCTTCTGCCTTCCACCTGTTCAGTCCAATGAGTACAATGATTTGATGTCACACACAAGGTAAAAGTGGCTGTGAAGTGGATTCAACAGTGCACGCCTGAAGTTTTTCAAAGAGGATTGAAGAACTGCGTTCAGGGATGACGCAAATGGAATGCTTGTGGTGAAGGCTGTGTTGAGAGATACCTTTGTATGGAAGAAGAGTTACTTAATTCCGTTTGGCACGACATATATAAAGTGAAGGGGAATCAGGTCACATCTTAGCATATGTATTCACAACATTCTTTTCCATTGGTCCAGATAACAAAAGATTCCCTAAGATGCACTGGTTCGACTAATCTGAACCAATGCTAATCGTGACTTTTCTCGGGCTCCAACTCCGAATATTTAAAAAAATTTTAAATGATAATGATGATAATAAATTTTATAGATTTGGGCTGGGAGCCAAACTAAACATTGCAGCGACCCGGAAGCGGCCATGGACTGTAATGAGTTTGATGCTACTCACTGATCTATTAAACCATTAAAAACATTAAGGATACATACATACATACATACATACATACATACATGCATACGTACGTGGGCATGCGTACGTACGTACGTATGTATGTATGTATGTATGTATGTATGTATATTTTGGCCTGCATGTATGCAGTTCATGACAATGTTTCGTAAGTATGCTGGAAACCACTAATAGTGCCTCAGAGTCACCAGGTGGCGCGGATTGTCA
The DNA here is from genome assembly GCF_046866305.1 of Octopus bimaculoides. Lineage (NCBI taxonomy): Eukaryota > Metazoa > Mollusca > Cephalopoda > Octopoda > Octopodidae > Octopus > Octopus bimaculoides. Next base: position 35,620,208 of record NC_142933.1, on the reverse strand, counting down.
GATTGCTATCAGAACTCTGTAACAGATGACTATCTGGTCAACAATCTAGAAAATCATACAGCTGAAAGCAAGTAGGGACGCTGCTCTATACTGAAATAATATGAGAGCTGTTAAACCATTAAGAGGTGCGGCTGCCTGGCTTGCTAGAAATAGCAGTTAAATTTTTCTCGACTTACACTATATTGCTTTAAAATATGAAAAATAAAAAGAACAGGAAGGACACATTGGATTATGTAATCCTTGGTAAACAAATCCTGGGGTGGAGACTAGGTGGCCACAAAAGGGAACGCCTATGATCATAGGTTAATTTGATCAGAAATTCCGTGGAACTAAACAGGTACAACGACATCACTTTCGTGACACCATTATTGAAGAGAGGATGTTTGAATATACTGATGCTGAAGTAGAATTTTCTATCACGTTCTGTTGTAACTAACAGGGACTTAACTTGGTTTTTACTTCATAATCTCCCTTAGACGACGATCTCCAGCGTCAGCAACATTTACATCCGCCATCCTATGTCCCTCTTCCCATCTTTTCCCTCTCGCTCCTTCTTTCATTCCCTCTCGCCTTCACTCCCTCTGTATTTCTCTCTTTTTCTCTGTGTGTGTTTGTTTGTTTCACACGCTAAATAAAGGGTGACAAATGTTTAATTTAAAATGAAAGAGGAAAGAGAATGAAGAAAGAAATAACAAGCAGTAACTGAGTAGGTAGACTACTGTACAATATATGGAAGTATTATTATTTGTAGAACTCTTCAGTGTTTCTGCCGGTAACAGAGAGAGAAAGAGAAAGGTAAGTCCGTATGAGAGAGAAATAATTAGGAAGAGCACGGTAAACAGAATGGGAGAAGGAAGGAAGCAATATAGAGTAATATTGAGATAGATAGAGTAAATAGAGAGAGGGTGTACTACCACCTCAATAAGATTAACTCCCACTAACACACACTCGCTCTCCGTATTTTTCTCTTTCTTTTTCTCTCTCTCTCTCACTCTCTCTCTCTTTCTCTTGCTATCTCTCTCATTTTTTTCTCTCTCTTCATTCTTTCACTTTCAATCTTTCACTGAGTTTTTATTGATTTTTATTTTCGTGCTAAATATTACAGGATTGGCAGAGTCGTTAGATCGTCGGACAAATGTTCGTCGTAAATTTTTTAGTTCCATTGCTTTTTTTTTTTTTTTCTTGTTCTGAGTTCAAATCCTGCTGAGGTCAACTTTACCTTTTGTCCTTCCAGAACATATAAAATGAAATACTAGTCAGATGTTAACGTCGATTTAATCAACTAAACTGTACCCCTTGATTCCTGACCTTGTGGCTAGTCTCAGCCATTGTATTGCGGTCATGCTGTGGCTCCACCTTTAAGAGTTGAGTCGATCATATAGCCACCAGCTATTTTGGTTGTTCTTTTATTTTATTTTATTTTATTTTATTATTTCTATTCGTCAAATAGCTAGGCCTATAAATATATAGGGACACGACAGAATACCGGTGTAGATTTAAGCAAAAAAAAAAAACGGATACGGACAAATGCGCGCGTACGCAATACGACACACACACACACACACACACACACACACACACACACACACACACACACACACACACATACACACACACACACACACAACACACGCACACATACACACATATGTACATACATATGCATATACAAATACACATGCATATCTTTGTGTGTGCGTGTATTACTGATAACCGACTCACACGTCTCTCCTATCATCACTCTTGTTGTGCCCAATCTTTCCCCAGGCCTCGCATTAATTACTGCAGCCTGCCATTCTTTCCTAGAACGCCTTCCATCCAGAATGTTCTCTCTGCTCATTTTGCAATGTCTCAAGATGATCATTAATGACATCAGTTCCACTAGTCGAGAAGGATCTGCGAAGACCATGGGTACTGTCTCTTCCATCGGACCCAGCAACTTAAAAGTAATGAATTATGTTCATAACTCCCGACAGATATTCAGCAGTGATAAAGTTACGTTGTTTAACTTCGTCGTTGTGTTATTAGAGAATACCAAAGTAAAGACGAGAATTTTACTGATATGGCTGCTAGTCGGCCGATTGTGTACAAATAGCAGCGGAAATGTTTAAATAATGTTCTTGACCAGTCTATACGTAAATCCATTTTCAACACAAAGCAAACAAGTAGT
>NC_142933.1:35600538-35613038 GCF_046866305.1 Octopus bimaculoides | reverse complement strand
TTCCAACAAACTTCTTTGAAGATATCGTTGTCGGCGATTTGAATGTCCACAATTTGTCTTGGCTCTCACGCTCATCCCATGTTGAGGCGACCTTTGTTAAAACTGAATATTTAGCAATCCTCCTCTCTCTACATCAACTACTGTCATCCCCCTGACACACACTTCTGACCAACGCAAAGACACTCAAGACTTCCTTTGATCTTTTTTCTCATCTCCGGTCCTAACATTTGCTAAACTGTAACTGTGTCTCTGTCTATCTGACTCCTGCTATATTGCACCATGCATCCATATACTTCACAACGCCCCTTACGTCCTGGACCCAATCATACTCCAAATTAGCAGCCTAAATGGCGACACATGTTTCACACGTGACCCATTAGAAATAGATAGATGAGTGACTGAAACCCATCCTCTTAAGAAAAACCCTCAACATACCCCACACTGCAACAAACATTTTCATTCCCCAAATCTCTCCGAGTGATTCAGTCTGATGTGCAATATTTCTCTTCAGACAAAAAATGTGCCTACAATGCTAGAGAAAATCACCACCACTCCTCCCGATCTGAGCACACTCAAACTAAAAGACATTTACACACCACAACAACACCTACAATATATCATCATCTCGACTGTGAGGACTACTCCCGTCCATCATACAACCCTCAAGCCCTTCCACCTCGCAAACTACAGCCTTGCCAAAAGGATCTCTGCCAACATTATGGACTCAACTTCCCTCCGCTCGCTTAATATGATGGTTCTGCGAGTCAGTACTTTCCAGAAGAAAGACTCACCCATCATCAATGACCAATTTATAACCAACTCCACCAAGACCCACAAGATGAATTTTTTTCCAAAATGATACTGCTTTCGTGCCGCCAGATTCTCCAGCATCACACACATACACATCAACTTCGAACCAACAAAACTACCAGTTCCTGGCAAGTTCATTTCCATTGTTCTCAAAGAATACAACCTAGAGCTGACCCCTATACTCACCAAACTCTTCTCTCTTTCCTTCCTTTTCTCTCACTCTCTCTCTCTCTTTCTCTCTGTCTCTCTCTCTCTCTCTCTCTCACACACTCACTTCAAAGATGTAAAATGTGGGTATAATTTTATTATATGTATTTATTTTCTCCTAATTAATAAATAACTCGGACAAAATAAATTGGTCAATAGATACCAGGGTATATATTGTATTATATATGTATATATATGTGTGTGTGTGTGTGTGTGTGTGTGTGTGTGTGTGTGTGTGTGTGTGTGTGTAAATATATATATTATACATTACATATATGCATATACGTATATATATATATATATATATCAAATACATATATATATATTATATAAATATATATATATATTATATACATACATATATATATATATATATATATATATATATATACACGCACAACTATATACCTATCCCGATTACAGTGTGTTCCATTCCTCAAAACAGTAACCCCGCTGACCCCGCTAACCACCATCCTATCGCGCTCACCTCCAATATCTGAAATATAACATAGAGATAGCCATTAATAACAATCTTTTTCAGTAAATTCAATTTCTTCTTAATGGCCATTAGTACGACTTTCGTAAAGCCAGATTTACTGGATAACAAAGTCTCTTTTGTCAATTATCAATAAGTTCTAACCCTCGAGAAATTTGGATTAAACAGTGTTTTTATTCTGGACATCAGCAAAGCTTTCAGCCGTGTCTGGCATGCTTCAGTCAAAACTGCCCACCTATGGCTTCCATCCGCCTCTTGGTTTGGTTACTTTCTATCAGATCGCGTTATTATGGCATGTTCTGAAGGGGCTCTTTGTAACACACACTCTATCAACTCTGATGCATTCGGACATGATCCTCCTCCTCCTGCTCCTCTTCCTATACATCAACGGTTTGTTTTACCGTCATCTCTAACAAAGCCTACTTCTACAACCTTCATTCCCCCAAACCTTCCTACTTAGTTCTCATCCGTATAAAACTTAGACACCTCATACCAAATCTGGACAAATTCTATGAACAGAGACCTCGAGAACGTTTTCCAATGTGGTCATACCAATTTTGCACAAAGACACACTCACTGCACTTTACAAGAAAACATTACAGTTCCTCACTATCCTAAACAGAGGCAACAGGCAACCAGCCACTATCAGTTCAAGTTTCTCTTTGAACATATATTTTCTGCAGTTTGCTACTTGCTATAGTTTAAATGGAATTTACCCCGAATTTAAATGTGGATGTTCTGTTAGAACAAACTATACTGCTGTAGATACCATGATAGAAACTCTCATATTAGCTTTTGGTGCAAAATGCATAAAACAAAACAAAAAACAAAAACAAGAGTATATTTTGCACCAAAAGCCAATATGAGAGTTACGCTCGTGGTATCTACCGCAGTACTGCCTGTTCTAACAGAACATCCACGTTTAAGTGAGGATAAGTATTATCTCCCGGTAATATATATATATATATTTAATGGAATGTTAACGGCATCGATCTCACATTTCTTGGTAGGTCTGTGAAAAAATTGCCATTGCTCCTCCTTCCAGATTAAACTAATATAAAAAGAAAACATGCACCTAAGATATATAACGGGGTAAAAATTTCTCTGATCGAGAAACATACATACACAGGATCACACACACACATATACTGGCTCATACTTACACACATGCAGGCACACACACAAACTTGATTATGGTTACTCTTTTACTCTTTTACTTGTTTCAGTCATTTGACTGCGGCCATGCTGGAGCACCGCCTTTAGTCGAGCAAATCGACCCCAGAACTTATTCTTTGTAAGCCTAGTACTTATTCTATAGGTCTCTTTTGCCGGACCGCTAAGTGACGGGGACGTAAACACACCACCATCGGCTGTCAAGCAATGGTGGGGGGACAAACACAGACACACAACCACACATACATTTATATATATACATATATACGACGGGCTTCTTTCAGTTTCCGTCTACCAAATCCACTCACAAGGCTTTGGTCGGCCCGAGGCTATAGTAGAAGACACTTGCCCAAGGTGCCACACAGTGGGACTGAACCCGGAACCATGGTTGTCGATCAAATTCAATGATGACCATCTCCACTGTGCCCTCCAATCTTCAATGTACAGATTCGGTTAAAGTCAAGACGGGAATACTTTGATTAGAGATGCCAAGTATTACAGGGTGTCCATAAATTACCTTTACAACTTGAAAAATTATGAAAGAAATTTTATTAGAAACATCAGAATACATCCACGGGGGTTCCATTGGTTGCACGCAACACATCTAGCCGATGTAATACAATAAATTGTGGAAGTTGTAAAGATAATTTATGAACACCCTATAATTTGCGTGCCAAGCCGCTTTTCCCGTTTCTTCAGTCGTTGCTACCTGTGTTTCCCCGCCCCCTATCCTCATTTCCCTTCTAACCGTAAAACCAACGATGTGAATGATGGATAGAAAACTTCCACTCTTGAAGAATTCGTGTTATTCCTCTTCAATGCGGACTTCACATGTTCCCTGAACCACTTCTTTGGTCTTCCAGCCAAGTGTTGGCCATTGTGTAGCTAACTGTAAAGGATTCTACGAAGGAGATGCAAGTTGGACGTACAACATATGTCTAAGTCATCTCAGTTGATACATATATATAGTGTGGATTCAGTACTTCTAATGGTGTTTCAACTAATGGTTTCAGTGTAGAATCCCATCTAGCCTGGTAACTGAAAAGATATTTCAGAGACATTGGCTGTTGAAGACTTCTACATATAAATACGTACTTACATGCACATACACACGTTTAAACACACACACACACACACACACACACACACACACACACACACACACACGGTTGACTTTAATCTTATGATACGTATTGTAAGTAGTAAGTATTACGATACGTATTGTAAGTGATAATAGAATATCGTAGCATCAGTAAATTATGCAACAGAATTGTAATATCTATAAATTATGACAAAATGTTTTTAGTAACATCAGAAAGTTAAGACACAATATGTTAACATCTTTAAGTTATGACTCATTGTTATTGTAAGTAGCGTAAGTTACGACCAGTATTATAACCAGCATCAGCAAACTATGACGAGTATTGTAACACCAATAAGTTACGACAAAACTGTGAATAGCGTCTCTAAGTTGTGACCAGTATTGTAACATCAGTAATGTATTTGAAATATTAAGATGAAGTAAATGAACAAAGATTGCGGAGAAAATGGTCGACGTGATAGGAGAGAGAGGCGGGTAAATAGCTGTAATAGCAACAAATGCAGAAAATTGTGACATAGAATAGCATGGTCTGTCGTAACTGCAACTGATAACAACTGCAATAGCAGTAACATTAACAATTGCAGCAAGAACTTGCAACTGCAGTCATAACTGCAATAGCAACAACAACAACTACTACAAGATCAACTGCAATGACAGATGCATTAGCAACTACTATAACAATCGCATCAATCTTTAGCAATTCTGCTGCTGACTCTACTATTTTACGTCACAGCTAACAGGATGACGAGATTGTGATGGTGGTGGTGGTGGTGGTAGTAGTGGCGGTGGCGGCGGCGGTGGTTATGGCGGCGGCGGCGGAAACGGAGGTGAGGGAGGTAGCAGCGGAGGTGGTGGTGACGATGATGATGGTAATGGTGGTAATGGTGGTGATGGTAGGGGTGGTGGTATCGGTAGTGATAGCGGACGCGACAGTGGTCGTGGCAGCGGTAGCTGTGATGGCGGGGGCAGTGGTGAGGACGGCGGCGGCGGTGGCCATGGCAGTGGCGGTGGCGATGGTGGTGGCACTACTGCCGGTGGCAGCAGCGGTTGCGGCGACGGTGCTGATGCCGGTGCCGGTAGCGGTGCCGGCGGCAGTGGCAGTGATGTTGTTGGTGTTAGTGATGATGGTGGTGGTTGTGGTACCGGTGGTGGTAATAGTGGTGGTGGTGTTGACGGTCGTGGTGGTGATGGTGACAGTGGTGGTGGTGGTGGTGGCAGCGACAGTGGCGGCGGTGGCGGCAGTGGCGGCGGCGTTGGCGGCAGCGTTGGTGGTGGTGGTGGTGGTGGTCGTCGTCGTCGTCGTCGTAGCGGCGGTGTTGGCGGCAGTAGTGGTGGTGGCGGCGGACCAACACTAAACTAACCCTGAAAAAATGTTGCTACACTAATTTTTGTTGTAGTTACTCAGCCTTAGCAAAATATATTCGCAAAATTCCACATCATCATCATCATCATCATCGTCGTCATCATCATCATCATCGTCGTCGTCGTCATCGTTATTAACCTCGTTGTTGATGTATCGTTACTATCGTTACAGTTGCGATAACAATTAACAGCAGCAGCAGCTATTAGCAACATTAGCATGATTATTGGCAGCGTTTTGTTTCTAATATTCCTGTTGACGATAACATTAAATATTTTTGATAGAAAAACAAACAGTATCATGAACAATGTCAACATTTTTGCAAATGTCAGCATTATCAACATCATAATTGTCCGCATTATCAACATCATAATTGTCCGCATTATCAACATTTCTCCTCGTTTTCATTGTCATCACAATTGTCAGCGTTATCAACATTCTCACTTTGATCCGAAATATCAAGATTAACAATTGCATCATCATTATCAACGTTTACAAAACAATATCAACATATGACGATTAATCCAAAATGTCAGAAGGGAGAAGAAAAAAATAGCTATATCAAAACAATCATGATCATCATCATCTTCATCGGCGCCGTCGTCACTATCATCATCATCATAGTAGTAGTAGTAGTAGTAGTAGTAGTAGTAGTAGTTGTAGTTGTTGATGTTGTTAATGTTGTTATAATTTTAATTCTAAAATGCAGACTTAATATCTACTAACTTTGCCTTAGCAAATGAAGTGTGTGCGTGTGTGTGTATACATATAGATAGATAGATAGATAGATAGATAGATAGATAGATAGATAGATAGATAGATAGATAGATAGATAGACAGACAGGCAGATTGATAGACAGACAGACAGACAGACAGACAGACAGACAGATAGATAGATAGATAGATAGATAGATAGATAGATACACATATACACACACACACACACACATATATATACTTTATTACTAAAGCAGCAAAGACATCACAAATATATATATATATGTATATATATGTGTGTGTGTATATGTACGTACGTATGTATGTATGTATGTATGTATGTAGAACAGTTTTGGTTAAAGTTGTTGCACAGAATAGTGTGGTGGCTATAGTATAGTAACGTGATATTGTAGTGTGGTGTTGCGGAGTTATAGCATCGTAATGTGTATTGTATATCGTACATACGTTTTGTATAATACATATATGCTTTTATTATTAGTGTTTGTGGTTTGAGTGAATGAATGTGTGTGCTGTGTGTTTGTGTATTGTGTGTGTGTGTGTTTGTGTGTGTGTGTGTGTGTGTTGTGTGTGCGCGTGTAGAGAAAGCGAGAGATACGTGTGTCGAGGTTATGTGAACATGTGTATATAGCATCAGAGCTGGCCTCCGCCACCAGCACCGCCAACAATATCAGCAGCAGTAGTAGCATCAACAGCAGCAACGTCAACAGCAGCAACATTAACAGCAGCAGTAATATCAACATTGGCGTTGCCACCAACGTCGCCGCCACCGCTATATAACAGAGACAGAAAGAGAGAAAGAAAGAGAAAGAAACAAAGAGAGAGAGAGAGAGAGTTGTGTAACTACGACCACAACCACCACTACTAACGTCATTACTAAAGTGAGGGAGAAAGAGGGAGGATTGAGTAACTATAAGCGTCAGCACTACCACCATCGCCACTACAGATAATAGAGAGAGGGGGTAATTGAGCAACTAGCAGCTCCACCAACGCCGCCGATAACACCTATAGAGAGAGAGGTTAAGACATAGAGAGAGGAAAGTAATATTGTGTAACTATCACACCACCACTACCACTACCAGCGACTTCAATATAGAGATAAGAAATGTAGGGAGGGGAGAGAGAGTTGATTGAAGAAGAAGGTGTAAGGAGTAGAAAGAGGAATAGAGAGAAGAAAAAAATAAAGGAATAGTGAGAGGAGTAGAGAGAGGAAGGCAGCTGTAAGTAAGTAGCACAATACAAACGACTTGTCAACATTCTTCTTTTCTTTCCCCTCTCTCTGTCTCTCTCTCCCCCTCTGTCTATCTATGTGTCTTTCTCTCTCCCCGGTTCTGCCCTTCGGTCGGCGTGACAACGGACCTTGGTGGATTTCTTCTCAATGTTGGATTTCTTCAGAGTTTCTGCTCCTCATTGCAATGGCTTTGGACACTGGATTTCTATCGTTCTCACATAGGATGTTGGACGGAATTAAAGAGGTAGGTTTGCAAAGATATTGTCAAGGAAATTACCGACATCGAACCAGGAGCTGTCTTTCATAATAATGTCTCTCACCCGACCCTCATTGTCTACTGCAAAATATGTGTGTGTATGTATATATATATATATATATATATATATATATATATGTATATATATATACTTGCGCCTGTATATACTCTTGTCTGCAGCTTACATGTTTAGGTGTATATAAACACGTAAATATAATGTTTTTTACTGATGTATAATGGTTGAAACGAGTTCACACAGCGAAATATCTTAAGCTATGTTGTTACATTTATACACAAACATATATATATATATATATATATATATATATATGTACATACACACACAACGCAAACACAATATGTGTGTGTGTGTGCACGATGTCTTGATCTCTTCCGAGTTGCTGATTCTTTATATTTGTGTTGTATATAATATATATTCTGTGTGTGTGTGTGGATAGATAGATAGATAGATAGATAGGTAGATGTGAATGTGTCTATTGTGTTTCACTGGTTTGAAATGCAATTAAGCAAAAAAAAAAAAGAAAGTACTCAGTATTGTTGGGTACTCATTACTGATCACCGGGAAGAAGAAACTCCGAGTAAACGAATGAAGCAAATTCGGCTTCGAATAAATAATATTCTAGTGAAGTAAATGTAGCAATGTGCGCGGCATTGAAATACCCTGAAGGGATCGTCTATTATCGCCATGGCTGCAACTTCACTCCTGCAATAATAATAATACATAACTAGGAGCGCACACAACTAACCACCCCTCTCATATATATATATATATATATATATATATATATATATATATATATATATATATATATATATATATATATATATATGAAAGATTGCCTATATATATAATGTGTTGTTTTTTAGTCTACGTTGACTCATTCATCGGTTGCCCTAGATCTACCAACAGTTAAACATATTGAGTAGACATACTTTTCTAGGGACACACAGCCCTAATAACACACATGAACATACACTCGATATGTTAACGTATACATACATCCGTTTATATATATATATACACACACTCCATTTCTATATACAGCACTTTTCTCCCCAAGGGGCACCTTGACATGAAGCCTCTATATGTACATGTGTATGTATAATGTGTCGATCTAGCAATGTTTATTATTTTATCTGAGATGTAACGAAATATATTTATAATACCATATGTGTATTTGAATATTAATATATATATATGTAACATGATTGTGTGTGCCGTATATATTTGATTGTCTAATGAATTTATGTTTGTATTTGTATGTGCGTGCGGTATCCTTGTAAATCCAGGCTTGTTCATACACACTATATATATATATATATATATATATATATATATATATATATATATAAAGATGTATATACATATGTCGTTGTTTGTTTAAACTCTGGTCAGCTCTGATTAATCAGAGGTATTGTAGCTTCCATGAGTATCCCTACTTTTTTACCAGACGGCGTATCCTAGACTATATTTTATTTATATATGTATATATTTTTTTGAAAGACAGTAGGATGTGGTTTGTTGGGGACTTAGCTGCTATTTCTCGCAGACCGAGCAACCATATAGAACCGCTCTCATGGTGTGTAAATATATGCGTGTGTTTGTAGTATATATGTATATAATTTATGTATATATGTATGGGGTGACTGTGCCATTTCCACGGTGACATCTCAGAAGGCATGGCTTACTTAACCAAACCTTCATACCCCTACCGTCATGACTGAAATTGCCTCCAGCACTGCCGATTAAAGATTTCACAACACCCCCACACTATATTGTACACCCAGTTCCACATGTGAATATATTATTAGAATTGTGCTGGCCATGCTGTGAGCCAGATAAATCTGTGTATGTAGTGTTTAACTCTATACATGCGCGCGCGCGTTATATATATATATATATGTTTGTGTGTCTATATATATATATATATATATATATATATATATTATATATATATATATATATTATATATGTATATATATATATATATATATATATATATATACGCACTCACAATATGCATAGTGTGTCATTTGTGTATGTGTGTGAATGTACATGCATAATGCTTGTTTTGTAGTCTGTTCTGTGCATGTGTGTGCTTCACACACATCTAACTATTCATTTGCAACATTGCATAGAAAATATAACTGAACACACACACACGGTGATAGATCTGTACATTGCTGGGAAGTTTCTAACCGTCATCTTGCTGAAAACATTAAAAAAAAAAACATTATTTTGAAGTATATATGTATGTGTGTGTGTACATGAATGTATCCAATATATATTACACTCTGTAATAAATATATGTGTATACATAGATTACATTTAATATGTATACAATAAATATTGAAAAATCCATGCTGTTGACAAATATACGTTTAACAGTTTTTTTTTTTTCTGACTTACGGTTTCTTAGACGACATATGCAGATAGATGTACATAGATGCTTTACCGTGGATTTCGACAATGAGTATTTATTTCTTCGATCAACTGAATTACCTGCTCACTGAATTTGTGTGTAAGCGGCTGAGCATTCTACTGACACGTGTACCCATAACATAATTCCCAGACAGAATCAGTGTGACAGTGAATGACAAGACTCTGCAATTTGAATTGCAGGTACAATCCATTTGACGGGCTTTTATTCTATTATATAGGTCGACTCAAGGCTATAGAAAATGACACTTGCACAAGATTCCACACAGTAGGGTGAAACACGAGTCATGTTGGTCAGAAAGTAACCATTCGACCATACATAGATTCAGACACACCACTAACAGTGGAACTTCTAAATGGTTGTTTAACATACTAGAAATAGCGGTCAGATTAAATCTGACTGGACCTACAGTATTCAATGTGTCCTTTGAAACAGTAAAGGACACATTGGACAGTGTAATACCAGGTGCTCAAGGAATGAAAATAAGATGATGGCCATGGCTTCAACGACCTTGATCAAAATCTTGCACAGTCAGCGCTATCTTGGGGTTAAACGACAATAGTGTATGTGTATATATATACACACACACACACACACACACACACATGATTTCAGGTTCAGTCCCTCTGCATGGCACCTTAGGCAAAGTATCTTCTACTATAACTGCAGGCCAACCAAAGCCCTATAATTGGATTTGGTAGATGAAAGAAGCTTGTTGTGTGTGTGTGTGCGTACGTGCCTCTTTGAGTTTATCCCTATCACTGCTTGACAAGTGGTAATGGCTTTCTTATGCCCCTATAACTTAGCAGTTCAACAAATAAGACCAATAGAATATATGCCAAACTTGAATAAGTACCGGGTCAATTTGTTTAAGTAAACCATTTAAGGCCATGCTCTAGCATTAGGGATGACTCTTTTCATGTTGCCATACACTCACCGGTTGTATGGCGATGAAAAGAGAAGTATATCCAAATGTAGAGATACACACTCTAGTGCAGGGGTTTTCAACCTGTGGTCTGCGGACCACAGGGGGTCCGCAAGGACAAGACAGGGGGTCCGTGGACAGCAAATACTTTTTATGGGCAATTTGATTTTGTATATGTTTTTTAATCGAAATCTTTTAATTGACAATAAACCTATTTGTTAAATACTGTTAAATAAATAAATGTAAAAATATATGTTATTTTAAGCAAATATTTATGTATCCATTTCATAAGCGTTTATAAGGGGGTCCCTAAGGTAAAGCCTGAAATATAAAGGGGTCCGCAAGTCAAAAAGTTTGAAAACCCCTGCTCTAGTGTCAATATGTACCCTGGAAGGAATGTAGCAACATCTAAACAATCACTGAATTGGCTAAGACCTCATTACAGTGATAAACGTAGAAAGGACAGTTTGGATGATGTAGTCATAGATTTGGTCATGAACAGATGCAGTGGTTAGAGATGGAATGTTTATAAGCATATAAATACTCTATCATATTTGATTGGTGGCTAAACAAGAAACATAGTTTTTCTACCAGCATATATCCTTAACACAATATCTGTATCAACAAGTGTGTCATAAAGCTGGCCCTTTGAATAACTAGGATGGTTTCTCCAACAGGATTCTTCCCAGTCTTCCTCGACCCACTTTCTCTTACAAGGCATGGGTCAACCTGATCTGCTGACAGCGGGCAATCAAAGTTTTGAAACTAATTACTACAAAGCAAATTTGTTCGTCATTCATCCATGACTACATCTCAATGTCATATGTGGTGTGTGTGTATATATATATATATATATATACACACTTATACATACATATATATACATACATACGTATATATATATATATATATATATATATATATATATATATATATATATATATATATATATATACAGGCTTGGCTTCGCGAATGAAGATTAGGAAGGTTGTCCACGTCGTCTGCAGGCACGTTCATGACTGACAAGTCTGATGCGGGAAAGGCAGGTCCGTGAGCAGTGTCCACAGACGAAGGTAACATCCGGTGTGGTGTCAGAGGTGGCTCGGGTCTTCCTCCTGCGTCTCTTGTTCCTATGCATGTCACTTCTGTGTTCTTCAAACATATACACACACACACACACACACATATATATATATATATATATAGTATATATATATATATATATATATATATATATACATATATATATATATATATATACATATATATATATATATATATATATATATATATATACATATATATATATATACATATATATATATATATACATATATATATATATATACATATATATATATATATACATATATATATATATATACATATATATATATATATACATATATATATATATATACATATATATATATTATATATATAACATATATATATATACATATATATATATATACATATATATATATATATACATATATATATATATATACATATATATATATATATACATATATATATATATACATATATATATATATATACATATATATATATATATATATATATATACATATATATATATATACATATATATATATATATATACATATATATATATATATATACATATATATATATACATATATATATATATATATACATATATATATATACATATATATATATAATATATATCATATATATATTATATATATATATATA